>NC_140974.1:29632063-29672063 GCF_056783735.1 Eptatretus burgeri | reverse complement strand
CGTAGCCTATTAAAAGGCTGACGCACAACGATTCGAATCATAACTGCCGTAGAAATGGAAGTGTCAACATCGCGGTCACACCTTGGCGATCTTGCCAGCGTATGCCGACCTAAGAAAAATGTGTCTAAAACGTTGGGGCACATCAAATACGGTATGAGTAAGTTGGTATACGTGAGTACAACGCTAAAGTACGCTATCATACGTCGTAGTAAGTAGAGTACGTCAAGAAATTTTAAACATGTTCAAAATTTTACGACGTACTCGGCGTATGACACACGTTCCGCATGCGATGGGGATAGGTTGTACACACGATATGTGGACGCTTACACACGTCCACAAACGCTACTTATAAGCTACTCATAAGTCGAAACACGTCGCGGTAATGTCTTTTTTACGCGAAACTTATTTCTAACTTATGTTTGACGTGCTTTGAACCAATTCTTTACGTAGTCCCAACACACATCGATGTATGTAGACGTATTCCAATGACGTCTTTCGGTCGACAAAAAAAAATAAATGAACGTGTTTCTAGCTTACAACTGCCATATAAAGACGTGTTCCCAGCGGTTTTGGGAATTGGTATACAAAAATGGTGTTCATAAAAGGGGAACCCAACAGTGTTTTCGAGTCCTTTTTCAGTCGATGTCCATGTCAGCAGTAACAGTATCAGTACCAGTATCAGTATTAGTATTAGTAGTAGTTTGTTCATGTTGGCAGTAGTAGGTGAGTGTGAGGGGGAGGGTGTGGGTTATGATGAATCGTCCTTGCGTTTAACGATTTAAATGATAAACTCAACGATTTAAATGGCTGCATCTCCACTGTTGAAAGTAGACGCTTGCGCTCAACAATTGGATTTTTTTTTACACTCAACGACTTTTAAACGGTACCACTCAACTATTTTCATTGTTTCCAATGAACGATTTAAATTGCTGTCACTCGCCTTTGTTTTTTGACGCTGGGGTTTGGAAATTTGAAGCGTTTCTTCTGAACGTGTTAAAACGCTCAAACTCGACTATTTTAAATAGACGCTGCCGATGGACAATTGGAATCATAGCCAAGCTAGACATCGAAGTGTGAACATCCTCGTCATGCCGAAGAAAAGTTTGAAGAATGCTGCAAATAAGTGTCCTGGCCGTGGCCGTGGACGCTGACGCAAGGACGATCCATTATACCGACGTCTTTCAGCCTATGAGTAACTTAAACGTAACGTCTGTCGATGTGTGGCAACGATCGCGTAACGTGCCAACAACACGTTAATCATAGGTTAGAAATAAGTTTTGGGTACGCTAAACATTACCTCGGCGTGTCTCAACTTATGATTAACTTACAAGTAGCATGTGTTGACGTCTGTCAACGATCGCAGACCGTGCATACAACCTGTGGCCAGCGTAGCGGAACGTGTGAGTCATACGCCAGCATACGTCGTGAAATTTCAAGCATGAAAAAATTTGAGGACAACCAAAAAGTACATTTAAAGCCAACGTACAACGACGTATGGCAGTGTTTTTCAGCGTGCTCTCAATGTTATCAAAACTTACCCATAACGTATTCAACGTGTGCCAGCGTTTTAGAAAAAAAATTCAAAAATCGGCATACGTTGGCTAAAACGTCAAGGTGTGACCGGGCCTTTAACGATGTTCCGGGCAACGACGGATCGCATATACAACGGATCTGCGATCTGAAAAAAAAAAAAGAAATTAAAAAAAAAAATGTAACTGAAAAATTCCTACCGCCGAGTGATGTCGCCTCGTATAAAAAGAGCACGTTCAATTATGTACACTGTACAGTACATAATACCTCATAATGATAATAAACGACAGTGTGACCCTGTTATAATGCGATCGTTGAGGTCCATAAAATGTCATCGCGAAAAAAAACAGGATCGTGCGAAATTGGGATTCAAGGAAATCGGCTTCCAAACTGAACCAATGTTTGCACGTTTACCTTCTAGCAAGTAAATTACCTTTGAATTGAAGAATTCCGCGAATAAATCGTTGTTCTTCGTCGACATTAAAACACAAATTTGTTTTTAGTGAAGCTTTTTATGTTGTTTAAACAATCGCACTGTTCCGAATGTGCTCGTTTCTTCATTTGTAAATTATAACATCGATGCAATAATTACGTATTTATAAAATCCAAACGCTAATTATTAACCTTTCTATAATCGATGCGAGAGGAGATTGTAAGCTGCAGCTAACAACACCGATGGCCGTCATGAACAGCACAGAGGTAAATCTAACGTGTCTTCCGTCTCTCTTGGATGTGTGTTACAATTGCCGACAGTATTCATTACAGTAACATGCTGTACATGTTTGTATCCGAGGAGCAATAGGCTACACCAGATACCATGCAGCCTAGGTGTCTTGCTTTGTATATGATGTTCGAAAACGAAAAGGAAAAAAAAAATGATGTTCGCACAACGACGACGTCGCTTAAGCTGCTGTCACACCTTGACGATTTAGCCAGCGTATGCCGATTTATGAAAAATTTGTCTAAAACGCTGGCACACGTCGAATACGTTATGGCTAGGTTTTGTATACGTTAAGAGCACGCTGAAAAACACTGCCATACGTCGTAGTACGCTGGCTTTCAACGTTGTACTTTCGGGTTGTCCTCAAATTTTAGCATGCTTGAAATTTTACGACATATGCCAGCGTATGACTCACACGTTCCGCTACGCTGGCCAGAAGTTGAAGGCTCGTTATGCGATCGTTGACACACGTCGATACACGTTACTTGTAAGTTACTCATAAGTCGAAACACATCGAGGTAATGTTTTGCGTACCCGAAACTTATTTCTAACCTATGAGTAACGTTTTGTAAGCACGCTACATGAACGTTGTTCACACTTCAGAACACGTTACTTGAAAGTTCCTCATACGTCGAAATACATCATAGTAATGTTTAGGGTACCCGTGACTTATTTATAACCTTTGAGTAACGTGCTTGGGAATTATTTGTAAAGCATGTCCTACGCACAAATACGTATGTAGATGTATTTGACGTCTTCAGGATAACCACAGAACTTACTGAACGCGTTTCTAACTTACAGATACCGTTTCATGGCGTATTGGCAGCGATTAGGGGAATTGGTATATAAAAAGGGGATTCGCAGGAGGAACCCGTCTTTTTTTTAGACTTCGTGGTGAGTACATGTCCATGTCATTCCGAGAAATGGAGGATATGGCAAGAATGAGACGACAATACCTACCTGTCCTCCAACATCAACATGACCTCATCGAGTTGATACTGCACCAGTTGCGTGCCAATAGAGCCGGGAGAAGAAGACGTGAATGGAGGAGAAGGAACTGTGTCAGACCATGGATTGGGAGGCGACGCCATTACGGCATATATGACCAGCTCATGGTGGAACTCCGGAACGAGGACGAAGCATCCTTCATCAACTTCCTGCGAATTCCTCCAGCGATGTTCAACGAGCTGCTAGCCAGAGTGGTTCCAAAGATAACCAAGCAGTACACCTTCTACGGGGATCTGCTTGAGCCTGGCATGAGGCTGGCCCTGAGCCTGCTGCTGTTGGTGCAGTGACTGCAGTGCTGTGGAAGCGATTTAACTCGTTCAATGGAAACAATTTCAATTGCCGAGCACCAGCGTCCAAAAACAATAGGCGAGTGACAGGCATTTATTAAAAGTTAAGTTGCAGCCTATGAATAGAAAACCTCACGTAATCGTCGACGATACTCTGCCACGCTATGCATACTGTTACGGCTGTGGAAATTCGCATTACACCATAAAGGGCCCTCAGATGAGATATCTTCATAGGTACATGTGTAGTTAGCCCAAACCCGTTGTATAGAGGGAATTTATGTGATCCATTCGGGCTGCGATCCTCCAGTTAGCCATTTTTCTGTTCTATATTTTATTTCAAACACACAGCATATCAACAACCACGCCATCCCCATCACAGCGCCAACCACACTGCAACCACGCCACCTCCACCATCTACGCTACTACATCTCCGCCACTGCGTCCGCTTCCGAATGGCAAACAAAGGCGCCAAGGAGGGAACTGCGAGGATGCGCAGGTTTCCCCGCCTGTTTCTCCCGTTTGACTTCCCCGCGCTTTGGAGTGGAGGAGGGGCGATGCAGGTCAAAGGTCAGAGGTCATGTGAAGGAGGGGTCTCATTTTGGGGGAATAATTCTCTGGCCCAGAGCCAAAAACTGACTCCCCCTGCCCCCGCACGGGGCGGGGTGGAGAGAGAGCGTGAGGGAACGCCCTTTTCGGGAACCCTCTCGAAGGAAGGTGGAGCCGAGAACGGGGCGGGGCGAAGGGCGGAGCCCCACGCTATAAAAGACGGACACGGGCGGGGCGCTCTTGCACATCTTCCTCTTCCGCCTCTTCCTTTTCATCTTGGCTGGTGGTCTGGTTGGTCTTCGATTGGTTTTTGTCGAGAGTTGGTCTTCGGGAAGAGGTCCTGTGCCCGCCGCTTGGCGAGCGGCCCTGTCACGAAGGCACGGACGGGAGACGCGGCAGCACCCGTTGTGAGGTGGACCTGCGCGTCCGGATGGGGAGTGTGGGAGAGGGTTCGCCGGCCGCGAGAGAGGTCGGGGCCAGGCGCGACCACGCTGACGGTCGCAGGAGAGGGACTCACCAGCCATAAAAGGGAAGTCATGACTTCTTTCTTTCTTTTCCTTCCTTTGCTTTTTGTATAAATGTGTGTGTTGGTGCCGTCTGTGAAGTAAAACTCTTTAAGTGTTGCCGTGTGTTCGCGTAGTCGGTTTTAGCTCTGCATTTGCTTTTGTTGCATGACTGTTTTAACTGTTATATGTGCATTTTTGACTGTATGGCTGTATATATGTGCTTGTCTGTGTGTGTGAATAAAATGTTTGCTTGTTGACTGTTCCCGCTCTGCTTCGGCTCTTTTCCTTTTTTATTGACCCTCCATCTTGCATCACATAAGGGGTTCGTAGTGGGTGCAACATCCTGGTAATTAATCGGAACCCACAAGGCCAACGATAACACCGCTCGGTTATCACTGTAGCACGGAACGGACCGCTTAAGCGGTTCATGTCCGGAGTCAGCCTGTGGCGTGGTACGATCGCCCGGTCGACCATCGCGCATGTACTTAGGTAGATCGAATTTGGCGAGCAACCCTATCCTGCGCGGGTGGGCAATTGGCACGATCGTGGTGAGGTTAAACCCCCACCCGTGACTAGCTCCCGGAGTTGTTCCGAGAGGGTCACGACAGAATTGTCCATCCGGTGGGCGACGTTCCGCGATTCGAGTTACGTGGCCGTCCGCACGCCAGCGGGCATGAATTCGCAACAATACGTTAGACTATCGTTGGGCAGAGGTTGTGGACGCCTAAAACACGCTAATCAATCATTGGTATAACTTATCCATAAGTTATCAAGCGTTCTGTGTACATTACTAGTACATTATGCATTTGTCCAAGTCGTTTTGAATACTTTAAAAACAGAAACAAAAAAATAGTTCATCGTGGGAATGAGAAAAAAAAAATTAGCCGAAAAGAACATCGAACAATGGTGCAAAGTAGTCTCCTATTCATGGACGCAACAAGGATCCATCATCACCCACACCCTCTCCATCACGCTCACCTACTACTACTGACATGGACCTACTACTACTGCTGACATGCTCACCTAATACTACTACTACTGATACTACTGACATTGACATCTACTCAACATGGAGTCTGGAACACTGACGGGTTCCTCTTGTGAAGCCCATTTGTATATACCAATTCCCCTAAACGCTGCCAAATCGCCATTATACGGTAGATGTAAGTTAGAAACATGTTCAGTAAGTTCTGTGGTCATCCTGAAGACGTCAATCAAGTTCGTCTACATACGACAATGTGCGTTTGAGATACGTTACACATAGGTTCAAAGCATGCTACTCATAGGTTCAAAGCACGTTACTCATTGGTTAAAAATTAAGTTTCGGGTATGCTAAACATTACCTCGACGTGTTTTGACTTATGAGTAACTTACAAGTAACGTGTGTCCAACGTGTGACAACGATCGCGGAGCGTGCCGAGAACTTTTGCCAGCGAACGAGGAACTTGTGAGCCATACGTCGAGTACGTCGTAAAATTTTCAGCATGGGTGAAATTTCACGACGTACGAGAAGTTCCACGGAATATGACAGCGTACTTCTTTGTTTTTCAGCGTGCTCCTAACGTATACACAACTTACCCACACCGTATTCGACGTGTGCCAGCGTTTTAGACACATTTTTCATTGGTCGGCATACGCTGGCTAAATCGTCAAGGTGTGACTGCAATGTTGACACTTCCAATTTTCAGGCGGTTATGATTTAAATCAGCGTGCGGCAGCTTTTTAACAGAGAACGCCATGAGTTCGTCGGCGATACGTGCAGCGCGCTATGACTAAGTTAAACTATCGTTGGGCATCGGTTGTGAACGCCGACAACAGGCTAAGCATTCGTTGGTATAAGTTATCTATAAGACAACAAAACGTTCTGTGCCCGTGACTAATATGTTATGCATACGACAAACACGTTATGAATATGGCCAAAACTTAAAAAAAAAACTCAAAACTTCAGCGTTCGCCAACGTTTTACATACATTTTTATACGTTGCCATTGCTGGCTAAAACGTCAAGGTGTGACAGCGCCTTTAACGATGCGTTTCTCAGAACGTAACCCCATCGTTAAGTGACGCATGACTGTATATATATATATTGTATATATATATATATATATATATATATATATATATATATATATATGTATATATGTATATATATGTATATATGTATATATATATATATATATATATATATATATATATATATATATATATATATATATATATATATATATATATATATATATATATATATATATATATATATATATATATATATATATATATATATATATAGAATCTGTCGATTTTGAAATATTTTTAATTACATGTATGTATATCAAAATTATTACATATATATACGCATATAAATATTTCTATTTAGACAGACAGATAGATCGATGTATTATATTATATTTAAATAGTACATGTCATTTGTTATTATAAATGTCAAAACTAAAGGTGGTGGAGTGTTTCAATTAAGTGTAAAAAAAAAACCATGTTGCACCTTCAATCCACAGCTGGTGCACACATACACACATGTACGTACACTAGCATGTGCGCACACACACACACACACACACACACACACACACACACACACACACACACACACACACACACACCTGGCTATACTAAAGCAAAACCAGTGTGCTTCCAATTCAAAGGATTCCTATTGTGCATCTCAAAATGACGGCACTGCAGTGCATCAGTGAAAGTAAACCGGTGTTCGGGAGTTTTTCCGCTTGAAAGCATTGTGCCATTTTGGCCAAAAAGTCTCTCTGCATGCTTTCACTTTGCTCAAAAGTTTCCTTGTGGGGACAATGGCAGACTTATTTTTGATGTGCAAGGCATGCGATTCAAATAGATTGTTAAAATGCTTTTGTGATGCAAACAATTTTGCTCAAATTTCGGTTCAAATTGGTTTCACCGAGCGTAACTTAATCTCACAGAAGCACATTCTTCCTATTTTATATGCATGGTCATATGGTTGTGGAAATTCTACTTTTAGACTGAATTTTAAGTCTCTTACTTTTTTGCACTAGCATTTCGATAGCAAAGGCAGTGAGAAATATCACCATCAAGCAGGGGCCCAAACAACAAAGCCTACAGCCCGTCTTCTCCATCAAAAATGGTTTCCTTTTGCTTTCCTCGAATTTCGATGACATACAACAAACCGAAGAGAACTTTTCCACCGCTTAAGGTGCATAATTGTGAGGTGCACAGAACAGCTAAAAATCTGCTTCGCAACCTACGGAAACAGAAACTCAAGATATGAAATGGTTGATGTATGGCCTTTGTGATGGTGTCTATAAAACCAGGAGCTGCCTCGCCGATTTCAGATGCCCTCCGCCTTGGAATGCAATCCCGCTGTCACCGCACACTCATCTGCAACTCAACACCGCAAAATCCCCACGCCGCAATCTCAAAGCAAATTTACAGCACCGGTCGGCACGGAGAATATTTCCCCCGTTGTTGTGGCCAGGATTTATGGTGTACCTTCGAGAACATGGGCCTCTAGAAAAATGAAAGTCATGCTACGCACTTTGGATTATTCCTGCAGCTCGGCTGTCCCATCAGCCAGGTCTGCGATGCATGTAAATATTGATATGGAGCATTATTACATTCTTATTATGCTCTACAGATGCCAAATGTTGTTACGGACAATAATACAGTCTGGGAATCATAAAGCTACAGGAAGCAGTTTGCACTATGCTTGCCTGGTTGGTGGTAAAACAAATATTTAAATAAATAAAGGTGGCCAAGAATATACTTTAAAAATCACCTTTCATGTGTCTTTTTCGAGAAAGGACATTTGCACTAAATGACTCCTTTGTGGAATTAGTACAGGAAATTGTCAGGTAATATGTTGTGCTAATCTGAAAATTTTGTTAATTTTAATTCAGACATTTGGTCATCCTGCAACCTTGCACTTGAAACACACAATTTACATTCAGCATGCACCAAGTGAACATCCTGTGATCACAATAGCAAGCTGTCGACAAATCCTAGAAGAGGCCGACAGCTCCAACGAGCTGCATACGCTCATCGGCTTTTATGACGAGATGGAATTCAAACCAACTATTGTCAAGCTCAGCCATTTTCACTCTGGAAGAAATGAAAGGTGCTCATCTGATATAGCAGAGGCAAAAGCAGTTGCAACACATCACATATCACAATGCATCACTGACACCACTGCTCACGATAATCAAGCATTGCGTGTTTGGTGGTGGCCGAGTGGTAAGAACTTGGAAGAGTATTCCAGAGGTGGTGGTAGGTTCAAATCAAGCTGGTGACACCGGTATTGATGGGGATTCAGATTTTCGACTTCTAAAGCACAATCTCTGAGGTCGTGTCAGGAGAATTAGCAAATCTCTGATGAAAAACTCAGCTGGCTCATTAATTACCAACACAGATAATCAGGTAGTTGGCTTACCTGAGAAGTGTTGGTGTGCATCAGGTTTTAATATCATGATTCATAAATGGATGAAATGAACAGGACATTCATTGAGGTTCACTAACCACCATGGGAAGCAAGGAGTAGTTTATGTTTCCGACATTAACCCTACGTCGGATTAAAATATGGAGCATCTTCGATTGGTGCAACAAGTGGGAAAAACAAAAATCGTTTCGAAAATGAAAACATCATAACTGACAGCATTCTGTATATCTACTTCTGGAATGTCATGTCTATATTGTGTGCATGATAAAGTAATTTGTCACCTGATATGTGAGCATCGTGTTAAGGGATTTGAACCTTCGTTGCCATGAATGCACTTCTGATGTCGATTTTGTTCCTATGCTGTTAAGATTCGGGTCATTCAGGAAAGTATATTAAAAGATTTGAGTTCAATGCTTTGGCTCATCATTGTAAACAGTGTTGGCAATAATGTCGTCACAGTGATGTAGCAACAGTGATTCAGTCACAATAATGTAGTCACATGCAGTGATTCAGTCACAATAATGTAGTCACATGCAGTGATGCAGTCACAATTGTGCAGTCACAATAATGTAGTCACAGTGATGTAGTTACAGTGATGCAGTCACATGCAGTGATGCAGTCACAATGATGTAGTGACATGCATTGATGCATTCACAATGATGTAGTCACATGCATTGATGCATTCACAATGATGTAGTCACATACAGTGATGCAGTCACAATGATGTCACATGCATTGATGCATTCACAATGATGTAGTCACATGCAGTGATGCAGTCACAATGACGTAGTCACATGCATTGATGCATTCACAATGACGTAGTCACATGCATTGATGCATTCACAATGATGTAGTCACATGCAGTGATGCAGTCACAATGATATCACATGCAGTGATGCAGTCACAATGATGTAGTCACATGCATTGATGCATTCACAATGATGTAGTCACATGCATTGATGCATTCACAATGATGTAGTCACATGCAGTGATGCAGTCACAATGATGTCACATGCAGTAATGCAGTCACAATGATGTCGTCACATGCAGTGATGTTGGTAATCACAATGTTGTGAAGTGCAGTGATGCAGTCACAATGATGTAGTCACATGCAGTGATGCAGTCACAGTGCCATTGTGTGGTATTTATACACTCTTCTTTTTGGCACTGCCATCACATTGGTGTCAATTTCAGAGACCTTTAAAAAACGGTTCTATAATTGAGATGCAACAGTCCGAAACATAGCATCATTATTTAATTTTCGAAAGGATAAATAAGCACAATAAGTGTGAAAATTTTCAGCGTAGCAAAGAAATACCTGACATATTTATTACCTCTGCCACCGAAGGTGGACTGAGGTTAAGTTTTCACTCCTTTTTGTCTTTCTGTCTGTGAGCACAATATCTCAAATGGTTATGGATGGATTCAGACAAAAATTGGTGGACAGGATGGTTGTGTGACAAGGTTCAATGAGTAATATTCACAATGAGATCAATGAGATGCATTCACAATGATGTTGTCACATGCATGTCTTGATGACATTTTGGTGACGATTCGCTTAGGGATACGAGAATGTTGAAATTTTTAAAGTGATTCTTCACGATTGAAAGATGGGGCCAAAAACGACATACTGTTGGGCCCCACTATTCACAGATTAGCTATTCGCAGGCCCTGCATATTCGCGGTTTATAAAATGTGATCTGCTTCACCATTCACGGAACTGTGTTTCGCGTAATCGTGGTTTTTCGTGGGGAAAAAAAAAAACTTTCACGAGCCGCGCACATAACACAGTTCTAAAACATTTTAAACTAGCCACACACAGGGCAGCTGTACGTATGCAAAAAAACATATCTTCCGCCAGTCACATTATAAACGAGCTGTGAAGCATGTCCCACGATTCACACTATAAACCAAGCTGCATGGCATGGTCAACAGAGTGGAGCTGCTGGACCAGCTGTCGAGAGGACAGAGTGTAGCCTCTGTGGGCAGACTGTATGGAGTAAACAAATCCACCGTTTGCTACATAAGGAAGAATGAGAAGGCGATCTGAGAAATTGTTGTGTCGAGTGCTGTACCAAGCGCCAAAGTGGTCACCCATGTCCGGGATGTCCACATAGAAAGGATGGAGAAGGTTCTCAGTGCATGCATTGAGGATAAGGCATAGAAAAACATGCCTTTAAATTGAGCTCTCATTTGCACAAAGGCGATGCATATCTATGTGCATCTAGCTGGTTCAGGTGGTGTGCTCACATGAGTAATGTGGGTATGAGCAGCCACAGCCTATTGCAAGTGAGCAGGGGGTGGTTCGTCCGCTTCAAGAAGTTCCACGGTCTCTGAAATGTCAAAATGATAGGCAGGTGTTCCTCCGTGGATCACGAGGTGACTGAAAAGTTACTTGCTCAACTCATGGAGCTTATCCAGAAGAAGGGGTACCTGCCAGAGCAGGTGTTCAACACTGATGTGACTGGCCTGTTTTGGAAAAACATAACAATGCAAACTTTTATCTCGAAGCATGAAGGGACAGCATCAGAATTCATGCCTGCAAAGGATCAGGTATCTCTTCTCCTCTGCACCAATGCAAAATATGACTGTATGATGAAGCCCATGATGCTGTTCCATTCCCTGAACCCGCGTGCTCTCACGGGCAAGAACAAGCACACACTGCTCATATTTTGGAGGACCAACAGGAAGGCGTGGGCATGGGTGACGGCAGCAATTTTCATGGACTAGTTCCATAACTATTCAGTCCTTCAGGTGAAGAGGTACCTGGTGGAATAACATCTTGCATTCAGGTTTTCCTGCTTGTCACCAATGCTCTTGGCCACCCCGGGGACCTAAAGGAGTGTCACCCAAACATCGAGGTGCTCAAACTGATGCCCAACACCACCTCCCCGATCCAGCGGCTCGCTGATCCACTGAGTTCACTGGATTTTAAATCATTATCATCATCATCATTTGAAAAGTTGCATGTGTTTGTGCAAATAAAAATTTGAAATGGTACCTGTTGTTGCTGTTGTTTTTGTTTGTTTTTTTTATTTTATGGTATGGTTGGTTAATCACTTTAAATAAACTGTAATCACATTCCTTCAATAAACATTTGAAACAGTACCTGGTATTGTCATTTTTATATTTATTTGTTAGCTTTTTTATGAAACTGTAATCATGTGCATTTACAGCCGAAAATATTTTCAACTTTTACGTTTCTTCTATGAATCAGAAACCGCCGGGAACCTATCCCCCTTTTTCAATTGAAACAATGCCCTGCTCTTGGCAGATTTGACATTCGTGGCATTTTCCAGGAATGTATCCCTGACAAATAGTGTTGTGGGCTGGGGTTCGGTGGCGATAAACGACCACGAGGTGAAGCAGTGAAGTCGTCTCCCACCAAACACCCGGAATTTAGGTCGTGACTCTTGGATAAGTCCGAGAGTTCACGGGTCCCTTAGCGGACCGTGGTCGCCAATATTTCGACGGCGTGGGGTAGGGTTAATTGCCTAATTTCAACATACCTACATACCCACGTCGTCCAAATACAGGGGAAAACCACACCCTCGACCGACTTTGTCCGAATCGAGTCGCTATCACCGACTCGGATCCGGCATAACCGAGTGGAAGTTACCAAAGCCGCGCTGGACCAAATGAACAATCCACGGCACGAATGGCCCTACCAATTCGCAACAAGCACCATGCTTGGCCAATGGAGGAAAGCACAGAAAATGAGCTGGTACATTTAACAGGGGGTTTATTTTACAATAATTAATCAGGGAGGAGAGCACACAGAGCAGAGTTATCCGAGTAAAAGGCAGGAAATGTACAATGAGCAAAGAAAAATCACTTAACAATTCTACTTACAGGACGGCGCCACACACACACACACACACACACACACACACACACACACACACACACACACACACACACACACACACACACACACACACACACACACACACACACACACACACACACACATAGACCTTGTGGGTCTATTTTCGGTAGAGCCGGGTACCTCCCCGCCTCGTGCGATTTCACCGGACCCGCGCTTGTGGAGCTCGGAGTCCGTGGATGGGAACGGGGATCCCAGATCGAGTGCTCCGACACAAAACACCATGGTGGGACTCGAACCCACGACCCAGACCAAGCCGCACTCGCCACCAAGACCACAGACCGCAATCGCCACGATCCTGCTGAACACACCCGCCACGATCCTGCAGAATGCACCCTTATCTGCCCAACACTCGTTCAGACAACCACTCTACTCTTCTGAGGTGGGAGGGGTCTCTTCACCTCCCACTCACCTCCTGATTGGACGAGGGGTTGTCAGATGACTCGTGGTCACCTCCCGATTGGCTGGGGCATGCGTGTCATGCTCGCCCTTCACTCATTGGCTGGAGGAAACGGTCCATGCCCTTCCTTGGGACAGCCTCGATCTGAGGCGTTGGAGACTCCACCCACGCCTTCAGCCGAAAACACGTGGGCAATGGCGACCGGTCGAGTGCGGGATGGTGGCGTTGTTGTAGTGGATGTAAGAGTAGTTGTTGTTGATGAGGAAAAAACTAGCTAAAATATAATTCGTAGTGCACACATGTAATTCGCATTAGACAGAAGGAAGGATTCTAACTATAAACACATACTTATCGAAATAACTAAACTACGGGGACTCTGACTGTCTGTGTGCAAATGGCTTCCAAATCCGTAACAATAGCGGGGTCCGACAGCATAGCATGATATCTCAAACAGTTGTGGATGGACAAGGTATGCCAAAACGTGGTGGCTGAGTTGGGTCGGTGACAAAAACGAGCTGATGAAATTTTGGTCAAGGTACGGATCTAGATTCGGCCGATCAGTAGGTTTCAAGATATATGATGTTCAGCTTGGCGGAGGTATGCACTCTACAGAGTGCCATTCTAGTATTTAATGTAAAAAAAAACCTTTTCACAGAAAATGAGAACATTAGCATATCATACGAAATGATATTCTCAGGAGATTACATCATTGACATTGGTCTCAAAAGCAATTCCTTTTAAGTGTTCACCATCTTCGTGTATCGATATATATATATATATATATATATATATATATATATATATATATATATATATATATATATATATATATATATATATATATATATATATATATACACAAATGTTTTTTTTGCATCACCTTCCTTTCAAGTTTGAAGTGTAATACTGGCTATTTCCTGTTGAATTTGCCTACGTAAATCTTGAATGGTCCTTGGTCTCGTCTGGCACACTGTTGATTTATGGTACCTCCAAAAGAAGAAATTGGGTGCAGTTAAGTCTGGGCTTACTGCTGGCCATGGAACATCTTCAAATCATGAAATAACATGATGTGGAAACAGGCCCTTCAGAAGTGTCATTGATGCATGAGCAGTATGGACAGTTGCCCCATCCTGTTGAACCCAGGTTTGATCATCAAATCCCATGTCTGTTATTTTTAGAGCAAGAAAATTGCTTATACTTTCAAGATATCGCTCAGATGTCACAGTGACCGTTTTCACAATGGCATCACGAAAAAAAATATGGCCCGATGACTCTGGCCCAAGAAATGTCACACCACACTGACACATTCACTGCATAAAGGTGGTTAGTGGAAATACTCAGGATTTTCTTCTGTCCAAAATCGGATGTTCTACTTGTTGACATAACCTGAGAACTGGAAATGAGCTTCATCTACCATCATTCGTCTCTCAATAAACATGTCATCCATCTTGCTCATCAAAATAATTTTTTCACAATGTCTCACATGTTAGTAAATCTTACAGGAATACTTTATAATCTGAAAGAAAAGAAGAAAAAAAATAGAATTGCTTTGGATTTTCCTTTAATTTCAAATGTGCAAGTTATTTATTGGCCACACTTTATAACCGCAATGTATAATATATTCCTTTTTTCACTTTTATGGCCTTTTCTTGGACGATGATGTGCATTTGGTACATAAGATACATTGAACGCCCCTTGAATTTATTATGTACATATTGAGGATGGAGGGGAGGATTATAGATTATCTATATATTAAAGTAACCAGATTTCTCCATATGTCCATACATTACTCTGTCACACTGTTTTCGCTGGGATGTCATTACTTTGTTATGTCTGGGAAGTCATTTACATTTAGCATTAGGCTAGGCCTCTATGGAGGTGCATGTCATTCCAGCGTCCAGCACTCAACCTGTCCGTCACTTTACTGATGGCAGTTTAACACCAAAACCCATATATCTGACTCTATCTGACTATCTAATGTCCTTAGGCGACGGGATGAATGCCAGATGTGAGGCATCGGGATGACAGATTAGTAAGATGGCGTTATGTCTGGGACGTCAGTACAGCGTTATGTCTAGCACTAGGCTAAGCGTTTATGGTGGTGTAGTGTTGATGACTTAATGAGAATTGCATTTTGCAACTTGACAAGGAAACACAACATAAAGCCTGATCCTTGGGAACAGAAAACAAACTAATACCGGAGCGAAGTTGATGGCACACCATCGTAAATCCCCATGCTTCCTACCTAAAGCAAAGTAGAAAGATGGCAAAAGGTTCCACCAGGAATGACCCAATATTAAGTTTTGAGTTAAAAAAAAAAACTTTTGCCAATTTTGACCCTTGTAACCCTAAGCATGAACTACAGCTAAAAACTGCAGCATGAATGGGAGAGTCAATTCTAAAAAAAATCTTTACATATTTCATGCATCCACCAATGTTAATTGCATGTACAAAGTTTCATTTAAAAACGTATAAAAATGTGCCCATAATTGCATTTTTGGTATTTGAACTTTTGACCCCACCCCCTCAATGATACTACTCTCACACCTTTTAGCCATTTGGTGATCGTAAGTATGAAGTTTGGTGAATTTCTGCACAACCGTTTAGGAGGTGATTGCGTGATGGACTGACCGACGGAAGGACAGACAGACCCGATTACAATATCCCTCAATTTTTTTCAAAAAGTGCAAGGATACATATTGTTTTTTGGGGGAAAAACGTGTGCTCATTACTAAATGAATACTGGGTTGTTAGCATAACTCTGTTACTGTACTGCAACATACAGGAAGTCCGAAAATGAATATACCAAAAAAAAACGTTGAATAGTTTTATTGTTGTTCGAGATACTGACATAAATTTGATACGAGTAGATGCAATACACTTTTAAAGTTTTTGATTGATGTGAATATTGATTATTTTCTTTATTTTTCAAGAGAAACCCAATTTTCTGATTTTTTTTTTTGAAATGATTTTTTTTCTGATATAATGAAATCGTCAAGAGAAAGCAAAGATTGTGAGATTTGTGGATGAATGTGGTTCAATCATTCAAGTCCAAAGGCGTTCTCAGCATGAAATGAATAAAGCAGTTCCTGAAAGATGCTCCATACAAAGATGAGCGGATTGGTTTGCGGCTACAGGATCTGTCCTGAAGGGGAAATCTGCTGGAAAGCCAAGAAACTCAAATGAGAGGGTGAATACTGTTATGGATGCATTTACCAACAGCCCTAAAAAGTTAATTAGGACAGCATCACTTGAGTTAAACATTCCAAAAACCTCTGTTCATGATATCCTTCATAAAAAATTGAGGTTTAAATGTTATAAAATGCAAACAGTTCATAAACTTTTAGAAGAGGATTATGAAACAAAAGTAGAGTAAATGTTTGTCAATAGTTATTTGAACGGATAGAATCAGATGAATATTTTTTTGATTGAACCTCAGTTTTTAGTGATGAGGCCACATTTCACAGATCAGGCAAAGTTAATCTTTACAATTGTCGGATATGGGTAGAAGAAAATCTGCATGAATTGTATGAACATGAAAGGAATTTGCCGAAAGTAAATGTCTGGTGTGGCATGTCACGTTCTCGTATCTATGAACCGACCCCATTTCTTTTATGAACGCAGTTACCAGAATTTTGTACCTTAACATGCTACGAGAGTTCTTTATTCTGCAACTCCAAGAAAATCCTGACTTGTTACAAAGAGCTATATTTCATCAGGATGGAGCTCCACCTCACTTTGTTCGAATTGTTGAAGTGTTTTTAAATCAAACTTTGCTAGATCATTGGATTGGTCGAGGAGAGCCTATGAAATGGCCTGCTCATTCACCTGACTTAACACCTTTAAATATTTATCCCTGGGGTTTTTAAGAACAACATTAGTATTTCTCCAATTCATAATTTTACCTCCTGTAACATCAAGTTGTTTCATTCTCCTTGTCATTTTCTTTTCAATACAAGGTCAACGTTTAACTCATGATTACTGTTATAAAATTCGCTGAAGGTAAAGTTCACTGAATCAAATCTACATCATGGTTTTTATGTTGTTCCTTCCTTGATACTTTAATCTTTATTCTGCAGGAACGACCTCTTTCGAGTGCTTTTATTCCATACATAAAACATGTTCCGAGGACATATAGAAGGTGCCCATGAAAAGAAACGTTAATTTTGATATTTGCAGTGAGCCCTTCAGCTGAACACGTGAACAAGAGGGATGTCTCACATGTTGGCACACACCACATGTCCTGAAGATATACAGATTGACGATATCAGCATTGTGGCTTTACCCTCAACCTTTAGGACATTCTAAGCACAAGGATCTTAAGGACCTTTCTCATTTTAATGAGTAGCACAGTAAACGGCGACAGCATGTGCAAGGGACCAATGTCTAGTCTCAAGGAAGCAACATTGGGCTGGGTTGCAAAAAGATCACTAACCCATAACAGTTCAATAACCACTGTGGTGTAATGCTCGAGTGTCCACTATGAGTCTATGAGGTTGGCAGGTTGAACCCCAGCTAAGTCATATAAAAGACTTAAAAATGGTACATGCAGCTTCCTTGCTTGGTACTCAGCATTTAAAAGGATATAATGTGGAAAAACAACCATAGGCTGGTTACCATAGTACAGGCCTAATGGGCCTAATAGCGTCCTCCTGTGTTGATGTTCCTTGTAATAATAATAAACTAGAGGCTTTATAACTGCGAGCAGTTATGGCCAGGTCCCATGATGCACCACTTTGATACAACCCCGCTTTGATCGGACACCTGGCCAACAACAACCTCTTTATCCAGAAAAATTTTTTTTTCCTTCAATCCAATTTCGCCACCAAACCATGTGACCTACCATAGTGTGACACTCACGGGACTTGAACAGTCCCGCCAACGTAGAATGAGCCGAAACGATGGAGGCGGTTTATTTTTTACAACCCGAGGACGGCGGTTTTAATCGCTCTCAAGCAAACGGGACGAGGAAGGTGGCACGAGTCGCTTTTCACCGAGTTAATAATGTTTATTTCTCTAACCAGAACGATAATAATACTCGGCAAGAGGAGGGATCCGGGGGCGATTCGACGGGAGGTGGTGTGGGTTCAGGCATGGGGGAAACACAAACAATTCCAATGGATATACAAATCTCAAACCCTCTAAGGCGCCAGGTACACACACATATACACACACACACACACACACACACACACACACACACACACACACACACACACACACACACACACACACACACACACACACACACACACACACACACACACACACGCACACACAAAACGTAGCTCGTGGTCAGGCTTGCCCATGGTGTCGACGTAACAATCACTGGATTGGTGCCGGACGAGCTGGCGTTGCGCTCGTCAGGGGCAGGAGACATGGTGGTGCCGAGGTTCCGTCAGCCCTTCTGCGCAGAACTGCAGTTTCCGGCCTGTGAGCTCCAACCAGCCACCGTGGTGCTGATCCTAGTAGTGTCGACCTCCTGGTGTAGGCCCAAGAACGCTCACAGCCGCCAGTTCTAGCGCCAAGATGCGAGCAGGAGAGGGAGGCAGGTCCGCCCGCCGTTCGGTCCCATACTCCGAGCCAGCAGAACTCCAGAGCCAACCGAGGTGAGGCACGAGGCACAGCAATGCCCCGAGACACGACGAATCCAGGAACGAACCAGCGCAACGAGAGAGCGTGCTCAGAGACAAACAGCCTCGACCAGACGCTTTCTAATCTATGACTCTTCTTCCTCTCCTAATCAGCACGTTTTTATACTCGAGTCCTCGTCACTTCCAATCGAGCCCTTTTATTGGCCCTCTGATGTCGCCTTCCGCCAATCGTGATCAAGGGGCGGAGCCATCCGCAGCACTGTCCTGTTACGTCATGGCAAGCCAACAGGGAACACTTAAAGGGGATACGCATAAACACTTAGCCTAACCCGTCTCCCTATCTAATTACGTGACAATTATCATTTCCCCCTTAAAGAAATGGACATTTACTAAACAACTTATCACCACTGAATTGCGACTTATTACATCGAGATCCTGGTACAACTCGAACAGCATGGAATACCTAATTAAACATCCTAATTACCCTTTGAATGCATACCCCCCCCCCCAGACATAACAATATATTCGTCATCACCTGCCTCCTTCCACCCCACCCTTTCCTCCTCCCACCCCAGACCCTCCAGACTCACCCCACCCCTTTCTCCTCACACCACAGTCCCTCCAGACTGCCACCCCACCATTTTCCCTGTATTTTCCAACTGCACCCCTTCCCCTGCCTCCTCCCACACTTTCCCCCTCCCACCACAGTCCCTCCAGACTGCCACCCTACCCTTTCCCCTGTACTCTCTAACCCCACCCCTTTCCCTGCCTCCTCTCACCCCTTCAACCTCCCACCACAGTCCCTCCGGACACCCACCTGACCCATTCCACCTCCCAACAGGTTGAACTGTTGGGAGGTGTTGGGAGGTTGGGAGGTACCTCTGGACTCCGACCCCACTCCTTCCCATGCCTCCTCCCACCCCACCCTTCCCCTTTCCCTGCCTCCTCCTACCCTAATCCTTCCCCTTCACCTCCCTCCGTTAGTTACCAAGTGTAATTGCCTGTGTTCAGTTTCACTTTTCTTGTGGAGAGCTCTCCAAGTGGCTTAAGCACTCAAACAAGCACTTCATTCAAAACCATTGAGAAGAACGGCTGGCTTGGCAAGCGTGAGCTATCTATTTGGAAACTGAACACACCCCTGGACATCTCGACAGCATACAGTGCATACAAAATGCTGACAACAGGACAGTTTTTGAATTGAAGATGTCAAATATTAATCATGACGATTTTTGTTGGAATGAAAATGCACCTTGTTCAGTTTCAATGCGTTGTTTTAGTTTTTAAAATGTACATCAACTCTGCCGTGATGTTGAGTGTACAAAAGTGTACATGCACATATAAAGAAATATCTCTTGGTAATTTTCCCCGGCAGCCTCCCACCAATTAGTTACGGATGCAGGTATATCACGACGAAGCCGTTGCTAATGTTTAATCACTCCACATAACATGTGTATTACATATCCATCAGTCTGTTTATCAGCTTTTAAAACTCGAGTGAAAACGAAAAGTATTTTTCATGAAAGACTATGATTTTCTTTCCTCTGCATATGAGAATTAATGTACCTTAATTGGGGGGGGGGGGGGTGTATATTAGACCACTGCCGCCTGGTCATTGCAAACAAAACATGCATTACCTCATTTTAGTTGTAATACAAATGTTCCTTTGTTTCCTCAAAATGGTACCTTTATTTTATAACAAAAGATGCATTGTTCAGTCTTGAAATGTACGAGACCTCTCAACATATTGAGCTCTGTGAAGAGAAAAATATGGCCACATTTTCTGGGTGGCTGTAACGACAGGTGTGGCCGAGCTAAAAGGCAGTGCTTGTGATGTTTGTGGAGAGGAGCGAAGGTTTGGCTTGCAGAATGGACGGTGCTTATGATTCACCCACCCACAGACACAAACAGCTCTCTGCAGTATATAAGATATGATTTATTGGGTATGATAAAATATTATTATTGGGTACTGGACTTTGCAGTGATAATCACCGACGCTTGCTGTATATATTTTATTTAACAATGATGTCATCAGTTACATGGTTTCGCAACCACATTGGTCTCAAGAAAAATATTTTAAAATGATATTTTGTAAACTGCTGTTGTGATCAATTCAATACTTTGCAGTGATGATCCACTTCCCTTGCGCCATGTAATATTATGTTATTCATATTGATGCGTTAAGCGGTTTCAGAGAAAACGTTTTTAAAGTTTTGGTTTTCAAACAACCATGGCTGCCAAACCACGTGATCTATGGCATTGAAACTATGCACTCTGCCCATTATTGGGTAGAGGATCACGTGTGTGCAGTTTTGTCTTCATTGGATAAGGTTCATTTTTCTATCCAATATGGCTGCCACACCACATGCCATATGAGTTATCATTTTCACACTGTGTGTAGCAATGATGTTCGAGGATATTTGGTAAATTTTGCTTTGATCGGATAAGCGGTTCTCGATAAAACAATACTTAATATTTTTCTTCAATCCAATATGGCCGCCGAACCACGTGAACTATCAATTATTATCACCCTAGTATCCACAAGTCATGGTGAACATGTCTGTGAAGTTTCCACTCAATCTGTCCAGCCGTTCTGGAGAAGAAGATTTTTGAAGGTTTCAGGGTTGTAGAAGCGGACTTCCTCTTTTTAGTAGTTTTTGTGTTCAATCTGTTTGAATGTGGGCATTAATAAGAACTGTAGTCTCATTTAATCCCTCATCTGTAGTGTCAGTTAATCACTGCATCTGCTGATTTTAATCACGAAATATTTATTGATTCATCTTGATGCAACTCATTTTATTAGAACTTGAAATCAAATGTAATAATCTGTGTCTCTGTTTTAATAAGGTCTTATTTTGTGCTGGAGCTAAAGTTCCACAGCCATTTGGCTCCATAGAAACATTATTCGCTCGCTGCATAGCTGGATGCCTCGAGAATGCACTCCAATGTCCCCTCCCTCTTCTCTCTCTTCTTAGATTTCTAATTAATGTGCTCGCCATTTGTGCTCACATGCATTTGTAAAGAAATTATGTCATTTATTAGCTAATGCTTGATAATGATAGCTTGATACATAACTCTGCCCAGAGTTGCCCTGTCGCAGTTGGCCTGTTATTCGGGACCTCTGCCCACCTGTGCAGTTTGTTGTTTCTGACCAGGGCAATAAGAAGCACTCTCTGGCTTACATCAGGCCCTTTTCCCTGTCTCGATAAATCTCAAAAATCCTTCACATGACTCTAGCTGGCTCCTCTAGCTGGTTAGATATGGGCCATTGTGACCTGACTCCCTCCCATTCTTGTCCATTTTATTTGAGATAAAGTTCACACATACCGTCCTGCATGTTGTGCACTCGGCCCAGACACACCCCCACCTTCTCTGCTCTCTCGTCGGCCCCAAAAAACTTCCCTCTCACCTTCTCCTGTATTCTATATCGAGGAAATTCCTTTAAGCTCCGATTAGCGAAGACCATTGCATGGTTGTCATCAATGATCCTTGCTCCCTAATTACGTGTTGAAGAATCTCTGTTGATGTACTTTGCCTCAAGTGGACAATTTGAGTTTGACTTCCACAACAGGGTAAATCAAAGATGGCTGCCAGACCATGTGACCCATGACATCATAGTAATCAAAATGTATTCAGCATTAGTCGATCATTTTTGTGCTGTTTCACTTCGATCTGTAAAGCAGTTCTGGAGATCTTTTTCCTTTAAATAAAAACAATATGGTGGCCAAACCACAAGACAGATGACATCATAAATTTTATAATTTCATTTCTATTTGGTCATAGATTATGTTTTTGAAGTTTCAGATTTTTAGGACAAGGATATCAAGTATATCAATATTGGCTGCTCTACCACTACACCGAAGACATCATCATTACAAGCACCTTATTCCCCATTGGCAGTTGAATGTGATGTACTGTTTCAAATTTTTCCGATTTATAATTTTTTTCAAAAAATTTAGTTTAATCCAAGATGACTGCCATACCATGTGACCTATGACATCATAATTATCATTAAATGTTTCTCCATGGGGGGTCACTCCTCCCCTGAAAATTTTGTAATTGGACAAGCAGTTGCTGAAGAAAAAAATGTTGAAGAAATAATCGAACAAAAGAAAACCGAAAAAGGTACGAAGAATAACGATAAAATGAAACAGAACAGAAACAATTGGGTACCACAGCCTGCAATGCCAATGTTACCCTAATAACCATTCCTTTCACACCATAAGGGACATTGGGCTGCCAAGGCAGTTTCATTTGGCTATGGAGTACAGTCTGGACAGGTCACCACTCTAATGCAGGATATTCAATTGATTTGTTGCCCCAGTAAGCTGTCAACCTACCTTTTTGCCAACCTTGGAAGGATGACGGGCTGAGTCAACCTACCTGGTGTTATTTCAATGGTAATAAAACAGGGGCTCAAACTCAGGACCCAAATATCTTAAGCCAGCCAACTTAACCAAAAAGCCAACACCAGGCTTGGTTCCTTGTAAGGGAACATACTGTATATTAATTATTATTATATTTCATGGGGACATCACGGGGCCACCAATTAAACGATGGTAAACAAAATGAACAACCATATGTCCTTGACTATCTTGAAGGGAAACTTCCAGAATACTTACCACAACGCTTATTTATGTGAAGGCTTCCATTCACCCCACCCTTTTTATAAGGGGAGTCAATTTTTTTTTACTGTTCAGCAAACTAGACAGCAGCTTTAGTTTCTCCAAAGAGATACCATTACTCGTTGCTGGCTCAGCAAGATATTGGTAGTTTTGGCCAACTTTTACTCCTTCAAGAAACAAACTCAGATGGAGATAGATTTGAAGTCATGACAAAACTACGGAGACCCCCTTGTCTTTCACAATATACATCAAATTTCATTGGAAACAAACGAAAAAGAAAACGTGGAAAAGTAAAGAAACAGCAGAAATAATAAACTTACAAGATTCGTTTGCTTGATTTCCGAATCACTTGAATGCCAAAGGGATTTTCTTTCACTTCCAAAAGGTATGAGTTTTGAGAGGCGGTGCTTCTTGAGTGAAGTGCTGGCTTCTGCAGTGGGACTTCAAAGCGCTTTGAATTTGGATCAACAATCTGCAACAAAGAGATGCGGGATAGACAAAATTCGTGAAGATTTGAGTCAGTGTGATGTAGCCCATCGTCTCCTCAAAGCCTGATCGTCACCGCAGAGCCTGATAGTCTGCTCATAGCTCCGTATAGTCTCCTCATAGCCACAAATAGTCTCCTCATAGCCCCATATAGTCTCCTCATAGCCCCATATAGTCTCCTCATAGCCACAGATAGCCTCTGCATAGCCACAGACAGCGTCCCCATAGCCCGAGAGCTTCCTGATAGCCCAATAACCTCCTTACAGCCCGATGGTTCTAAGATAATCGCTCTGCATCGCGTACCTCTCCATAGCACATGAGGACCAGCACTTGAAAGCACGAGTTGACAATACTTGAGGATTTGTCTAGTCACATAATAATAAAAATAACCATCAAAATAAATACACAATTTGGTGTCTATCTTTGGTCAATGCATTCAGTCATTAGTTCTCCAACCTCAACCAAACTTATGAAGGATCCATCATCTATCAAAATAAATGTGAGCGTGTCAGTCAGCGTGTGTGTGTGTGTGTGTGTGTGTGTGTGTGTGTGTGTGTGTGTGTGTCCTCCATAACTCCAAAACCATGAAACCTATCAGCCTGAAACTTTGCATGCATACTAAGAAAACTCCAAGGGAGTGCTTGAGTGAAAATTCAGCATTTGAGTCCATTAATACACCCCTTTTGAAGATAATTAACGCCCTTATTTAATTATGTCCTTTATCAGGCACATCCTCGGATATCCCGCTCTTCCTTGTTGGGGTCTTAATTCGCCATTTTTTGGGGGCCTGCTCAACAATGCCTTGAGTTGGAACAAGGCACAATAGTTTATTAATGATAAAGTGCTCAAAATGTTTTTTTTTTTTAACTTTCCTCACTGATAGCATTGAATGTCTGATCTACATACCAAGGAATTGCCAAATACATGGCTTTCGCAAGTGCTATAGTTTTCAAATTAAGATCTGGGAGCAATTTTATGCAGGATACCAGGGTGTGTCAATAAAAGGTTAAACACTTCAAAACTTTATTAACCAAAACATTGAGTAATGAAACGAAAAATTAACTCAGGAAGATGAAAACCAAATCATGGAGAAAGGAAACTCATAATGCGTTACTGTGCTTATAGTTGATGTATTCAGTGTGAGCACCAACACACACACACACACACACACACACACACACACACACACACACACACACACACACACACACACACACACACACACACACACACACACACACACACACACACACACACTGCAAAGTTATCAGTGATGTTTCTGCAAGTTTTAATGGATACTGTCTGCACATAAGCCTCAACCGCTGCCTTCAGATCAGGTTCAGATCTGGGGTGTTCCTTGTATACGTTATCCTAACAAGCTCCCCAGAGGAAACAATCCAGCGGATTGAGGTTGGGGCTGTGTGGAGACCATTTATTTTCCATATGCAAACTGACAACTTGTTCGAATTTTTGACGCAGAAAGGCAATTGTTTGGTTGGCTGTATGTGAGGTAGCACCGTCTTGCATGAACTACTGTCGCCGGAAGGCTGCAGTGCTCATTGATTGCTTCAAGTCTTCGTAAAATGCGTTGACAATCGATCGGTATCGTTCTTGATTGATGGCAACTGTTCTTCCGTTTTTCTCTTCAAACCCATACGGCCCAAACACACCTCTGGAGTTGACAGTCACAAAAGCAGTGATTTTAAGCACCCTTAAGCGACTTCTCTTCTTCAACCTCATCTGGACATTGACTTCCCCAGAAAACGTTGTTGTGCGAATTGACAGCACCATTGATGTGAAAGTGTGACTCGTCACTAAACCACACATCGCAAATCCAAGTTGTGTTTGCCTCCATCTTCTGCTGAAGCATCTCACACATAGCGACTCGTACTGCTTTATCCCCATCGGTCAGTTTATGGGCTGTTGTGATATGTTGAGGAAAGAGGTTTAAATCTTGTTTCATTATTCTTCTGATACTGCTGGGAGTGAGACCCAGTTCAGCTGATCTTTGTCGATGCAATTTCTTTGGACTTTGCATGACGGACTCACGAACTCATTCCATGTTTCCTTCACACCGTACACTTCTTGGGTGATGGGACCTTCCCGTGTTAATGTTGAGAATCGTCCCTTCACTTTTGAACTTTTTCACAAGTTTCCAAATGGCTGGCTTGGTTTGTTTCTGGGATGCACTTCATATTCAGTACAGAACCTCGTCTGGATGGAATCAATTGATTTGGTCTCAAAATACCACTTGACAATGTTTACTCTTTACGACGTAGAAAACGTCATTTTTCCGTGGAATCCTTTGTTTATGCTTCAATGACTTCTCCAAAGATCATTGATCACTCCTGCAAAGCAAACCAAATTAAGGTAATGACTAATTAAGGTAAGCACATAGGTCATTTGTAGCGGTTAACCTTTTATTGACACCCTGTATGATGCAATTTCCCACGATCTACTCTCACGGACAAATTAAAGTATACAATCAAAATATACTTTGAGTTTGGAGCATCAGATCACGTTGATAAAATAACTGGAAATCTGGAGTGAAGTCTGAAAAGGTTAAGAAATCGGCAATTATTAGTTTTTTGCAGGTATGTGTCATTACCAATCAGATTGCTATCACTTGCCAAGCCAGCTATTCCTTATCAACCATTTCACTAGAGTACTTGCTTGAGTGCTTTCGCCACTTGCCAAGCGCCCTTCACTACGACAGTCGATAGCGGTCCGGTTCGTGTCCCGAGCGGGATTTACAGATGGAAGTTGCTGCAAGGCAGAGGTCCTCGGATACTATAGCATCCTTTATCAGGCACATCCTCAGATATCCCGCTCTCCGAGCGTAGACTACATAAGGGTAGATTTGGATCTGGAAAGGGACTCTGCAGGTGTGTGTGCATGCCTGCATGCTTGGTTATGGATGCCGTGGTGGCAAAGTTTCATTCCGTATCTTATGAAGATGGTGGTGGAGGTTTTTAACTTTTAATCTCAGCAGTGTACAAGCAATCACATTTTCCTTTGTCCTGGTGACCGTTTCTAAAGCAATTGGTTATTTAATATGAACCGGGTGTAGTTTACAAAATTTATACGGCTTCTCTTTGTGAGTTTCAAAGCAAAATACATTTGATAACACCCGATTTCTGAGCCGTTTGCCGTATTAACACGTTTTCTAAATTACCGAGCCAAATTTTTTCCACTCGTCACATGACGATTTGCAGCTGTTTATAAACATTAATGTTAATGCACATCTTGAAACGTCCATAATGCAACATTGTTTTTAAAATTTGTTTTCTGGAATTCCCCCAAAACAAGGGTGAAAGTGACATCAGGTTTTTGGGTTGTATAGAATATGTACTGAAGTTAGTAATCACACTGACTCCAATCTGCCGAGTCCCGAAAAATTGACGATATCGACCAAGCACATATATATATATATATATATATATATATATATATATATATATATATATATATATATATATATATATATATATATATATATATATATATATATATATATATATATATATATATATATATATATATATATATATATATATATATATATATATATATATGTCTGTGTCTGTGTGTCTGTCTGTGTGTCTGTCTGTGTGTCTGTCTGTCTGTCTCTCTCTCTCATCCTTGCTCCACCCCCACCTAATGAAGTGCAGCACCCTCCAACCATGCCTGTTGTTGGATTAATGGTTTGGGTGGAGGGCTTGGGATCTGAGGATCCTGAGTTCAAATTCCACTTTGCTGTTAAATTCATACCAGGTGGGGTTGACTCTGCTTATCATCCTTCTGTGGTCAGCAAAATGAGTGAGAGCAAAATGAGTGCATTGTAAGCGTTTTACCTTCCGAGATGTCCATGAGTTTAGCTCTCTGTACAGAGTTAATACCTTTCCGGTGTTCACAACATTCAGCCACCATAAGCTTTTTGTTTATAAGTTGTACTAATTAGTACTTACTGATGAAGTATGAGGGATGCACCAGATCAAAGGTCTCATTTTTGGAGAAATTCAAACCAATTTTCAAGTGGATATTCCACTCAGCTAAAACTCTCTTTTGCATAAAATAAAAATAGAATTACTTCTGCATTTTACTTAGAATTTGTTGCTGCACAGAACTGGTACAGGGTTATTTCCCCTTAATATGACTGCGTTAACAATGAGCAAGGTTGAGCTGTTCAATATCAATATTGCATCTCATACCCGGTCTTACATGATAAAATTACCTTTCATGACAGAGATTTCATCATCTCCTATGCATGTAATATTTTAAACATGGGTGAAATATTATCGAGCATGTGTAGTGCTGAAAACGTGCTTACTATTTAGCATGCTGGGTCACTTGAGACAACTCAATTTACATATATTATGCTGTTACCCATTAAATCGTTGCTGAATAAAATGAATGTTAACTAATGTGCCACCAAACAATGCCTCCTTTATATGTTTTTAGGTATAAGGTTCTTTACATGGAGCTTTGACTGTGGGGCAGTGACATATAGACATTCCAATCATGACTTCTGAATTTGACATTAGGTCATCTGAAAAGAAATGCAAAGCTGCCTTTGACAAGACTATTTGCATCTTTTGTGCACAACCATTCCACAAGACTGGGTGTCACACCTGATTTGTCCAAAATAGTCTTTATCTAGGGCATGCAAAGAAAGACTTGATGATTTAGCAAAACAAATTTTACAGCATGAGCATCAAATCCTAAAAGGTATCGAGTCACCTTTCGCAATCATAGAAACTGAAGAGCAACTTTCACTGTCATAGAAACTGTATCATAGAAACTGTATCATAGAAACTGTATCATAGCATAGTGAGCATGCATGTGAAGGTCATTCAAGTAAATCACCTATTTGGGGGATTGTCACGTATGGTACTCCATTGTGGTAGTTTCCAATGTAACTCGTGTATATCTACTTAATGTCATGTACATACACACACTTTGTATCCTTGTTTTGGGACGGTCGGATATAATATTCTTTGAGGAATTATCATGATGGGTATTCCTCGGACAGGTAATTCGGTCCTGGTAACAAGGATTTGGTGTTGCTTTTGATTCCAGGTCAGCCATTACAGGCTACATATTTTGGCTCTTGCCTCATTGAAAGAAAAGTCAGCAATACCGAGTATATTTTCCAAACTCCTGGTCAACGCAAACAGAGACAGCTGTGTCACATCAATATTATAAAATAATATCATGACAGAAAGCAACCAGAAAGTGAGATTTCAGTCCCATCTGCTTTAACTGTAGTTGCTACACAGGAACAAAATTAAATGTGTGAGGAGGCGAAGCTTGACCAAATTAGTGGCAATGCCTGCTTGAAGCTGACCAATACTGAGGTGTTATTACACTTAGATCAAGAATCAAGTCATTTCACTTCAGAAGAGCAGGGTCAAGTCTCAGACCAGGGTTTGTACCATTTTGGGTATCTGATATTCCATGATTTTCCATGACTTTTCCATTACCTTTGACTGATTTTCCATGACCCAACAGGGGCATATATTACTCACCTCCCCCACCCCACCTGAAAACACATCAGCAAGGTTATGCAAATTATCAAGGATTTAAAGTTGACCACTATCCTGCTTCAGTTGAATAACAGATTAATTAACTGATAACATGACAATGGTGAGCTGGATACAGAAGGCCTGTAAAGAACAAAGCAGTACCATTTTGGGTCAGTGCATTCTTAATCCATTTATGCATGTGCTGTACAGTACACTGTATTCCCTTCTCGTTTGCCACTCACAGAGTAATTTTTACATTTTTTCTTTAAACACCCTCCTTATTGATTGCCAAGAGATGAGGTAGAGGGTGCTTTAGCAGAGATAGATCATTTTACAGCAAGAGAAATGGCTGGTGTTCTTGCAGAAAATTTTCTGTAAGGCTCACTTGGTTGCGCCTGGATGGGTAGTGGAGTAGCGGCTGAAACCCGATTCCTATCCAGGTTCCTCCTGAATGACTCCATCTTTGTTCTTTACTTCTTCGCGTTCCTTCTTGGTCTTCCATTTCATTATGCTTGTACCACATTCTGATGCTGTGTGAACCATGCTTCCCTGCTGATGGACCTCTGGTAGATTGTACCTGTTGCTGCGTTTGAGCCTGGGAAGTAAATGCTGAAATCTATCTGTCCAGGTTCTTCCTGACATATTTGTCCTTTGTTCCTTCCACACTTCTTCATTAAAAAAAAAATTCACAATTATCTTTATTCACTCTAATTGTTGCTTTTTCTTCTTTTTCATCTCTTTTACTCCACATTCCTCTTTCATTATCTATCTCTCGAAGGAGGAGTGAATTCTTGCAGAAATTTTTCTGTAAGGCTCATTTGGCTGTACCTTGATGGGCTTGAGGGTAGAGGAGTAGCAGCTGAAACCCGAATCCTATCCAGGTTCCTCCTGATGACTCCATCTTTGCTCTTTACCTCTTCGGGTTGCTTCTTGGTCTTCCATTTCATTTTGCAGGGAGAACATTGGTTGAGCTGTGCTGAGCTGCACATACTCACTCTCAATTTTGAGGATTTTCCATGACTGTCAGTGAAATTCCATTACTTTCCAGGCCTGGAAAAGCATTATGTTAAATTCCATGACTTTCCAGGATTTCCATGACCAGACCTCAAAAAATCACCGTTCTTTCAGTCGAAATATTGAATTATTACTGGAAATATGTTCTCTGAACCAGAAATGATTCCATCTGTTGCAACTCTGCAGTAAACTATGCCAGTTTCTTCAAACACTTTCAGAGCAGCTTCAACAGAATGTGGTTTAAGTACAAAATTAGCAATTGATTTCTGTCTTGGTTCGAGTACTTTTAAAAATCTGGGTGACCTCAGAATGAGGAGATGTTCTTTTGAGCAAGACAGGTTTGCAATTCATTGACGTGAAACTACTGTGATGCTTAATGATGTGAAAAGGACTTCATTCAAACATTTTCTGCAGTTAATGCCTCCCTCCAACTTAACCATGCTTTCAAAATGACATGTTGCCCTTTTTGGATCATTTTGTGAAAACCCATCAAATTGTACTCTTTGTTGCAGTGGATGCATCACTTGAAATGGCATCCTTTTCACTGGTTTCCTCCAAATGGCATCTCTGACTATAGTCAGATACTGGTGGAGTGATACCGTGCATTATCCCCGGGGTGACTGTGTTCGGGCGGAAAGGCTCTATGGCTGGGGTTTGAGCCCTGCTTATCAGCCCCTCAGGAATGTGGAGTGTGGGGTTCAATGGTGGTTGATTGGTTGATCTGGCCGAGCCACTGCCCACACCCCACAATGGCTATTATCTTGCTCCCCAAGATGGTGGTTTTCCTACCCCATGACCCTCCTACCCCCCCCCGGCCCACCGGCTCTCTTGCCCCCCCCACACACCCTGCAGTTCTCCTCTCCCCCGAGCCTTCCAATTCTCCTACCTCCCCTTCTCAATTTTTCCCCCGAACAACACCGGGTACCCCTCATAGTTTGAAATAAGAAAAGGCCTATTTTATAACCATCCATTTTAATTAAGAGTTTGGAACTGTGGTTTAGATAATAGTTTGAGAAATGATTTATGTTAACCTTCTCCATTCATGGGTAGTTCTCCATCAGAGATGACTCTGCCTTTTGTGGAATGATTCCAAAGTGATGGGCTAGTGATGGAACCAAAGTGTCTCGGAGGACACTTCCTTGTGGTGTGTGAGATTAATATCTTCATAAAGAATTTGTTTCATTTGCTAATGTGATCATATTGTCTATTTCTCAGAGTTATCTCAACATCACAACATTGCTTGGTGCATCAAACAGTGACTTTGATGTTGTTAAACAGTGCTTAGTGAAGAATTCCAGGTGTGTTTGCATTGGAAAGACAGCTGGGTGCACGGACCAACTTCCCAATGAAAAAAGATTTTCCAGTTGTGAAAATCAACACCAGATTGACTCAATGTGTAATGTCATGGTACAGACCTGTGAAGTTATTCTTAAACATCTCCCCTCACATTCAGAACAAGATGTAACATCTCTACAGTACATCAAAAATGTCACAGTCAAGAGCAATTCCCTGTGACATACAGAGCATTTGGTATTCCAGCACGTCACCAACCACACATGACCGAGATGATATCATATCCTCTGAGTTCTTCATACGATTGGCCAAAAAGACTGAACCCAACTTAAGTATTTGCGAATAATTATTTTTCATTCTGCTTTTTTCTGCTTTTTGCCACCTTTCAGTCTTTTAAAAACCAATCCCATATTCAGGATAACTCTTTCATCCTAAAATCTATTATTTACTCGAATAAATCTTGGACTGTGTTGGACAACATGATGAGTCATAATCATTTCACGTTGAAGCCATTTGAGAAAACGCACTCCAGATGGTTTGGAGCTGGGCAGGTGCGGTGAAGATGATAACAACAGGAAGTGAGTTGGGTTCATGTTGAATATATACTGCTGCAAACGGCAATGAGAGCACGTGCAAGCAAGATCCACTTGTGCCACAGGATCTCTCTTTATTGGGCCTTCTCTCTCTCTGTCTCATCACCCCTGAGTAAAGAACCACTTAAGCCGTTGACATCCGAAGGGCATGCTGGGGTATTTATATAATTATTCATCTGTAACAGTCTGTAGTTCGACTTCACAACCATGCTCTTATTCTTCCACCCCCCCACCCCACCCCCCTAATTGTTTTGGAAATAAATCCTTGCTCATGTGAATATGTATATGGCCATCGGCAGCAGGCTCCAAAGTGCATAACGAATTGCCAAAATAAACCCACAAGATGGGTGGACTGGGTCAACACATTAAGTGCCTCCATTCGTGGATCACTTGAAGGCTTGCTCGCAGAGGGTTGTTATAAACCCTGCGTATGCGTTTACATACATGTCGGAATCTTCTCAATCTAAAGTAAACATATATACAGTGTATATATATATATATATATATATATATATATATATATATATATATATATATATATATATATATATATATATATATATATATATATATACACACACACATATACTTGTGGGGAATGCTTGCACATTGTCAGCAATAATGAACCATGTTTCTCCATTGTCTCAGGTTGCTCACCTGCATTTGAATTTTCATTTATTTATTTTCATTTGTAAATATTTTCATTTACGGACACTTTCTGATAGTTGTGCAAAATATATATCTAATATATAAGGCTCATTCTAAATACTCATTGACTGACTCAGTGACTCACTGACTGACATATTAATGCTCGTTATATTCTGGGTGACGTAGAAAGCTGAAAATGTGTGGCACTGCACATTTAAGCCCATACATCAGGAAAAAAAAAATGACATATATATATATATATATATACATACATGTACATGCAAATAACCCAGTTCCACCAGACTATTAGAAAGTTCATTACCAAAGAGTGTGGAATATTTGGAGAATTCACAATCAATTTCCTTTGACAGCACAATAGCAGGGATCCGTGTAAATTCCATGTAATGTAAAGTGTGACCAAGTTTTCAACCCTTTACACCTTCCCCCACCTCCCAGCCCCATGTTCTCATCTCCAAATCTTCAAACCCACTGCCCACTCCCAAGTCCTCAAGGCCCGTCTCTGCCAAAAATCAAATCAGACAATGCACAACAAATTGGTGTGTGTGTGTGTGTGTGTGTGTGTGTGTGTGTGTGTGTGTGTGTGTGTGTGTGTGTGTGTGTGTGTGTGTGTGTGTGTGTGTGTGTGTGTGTGTGTGTGTGTGTGTGTGTGTGTGTGTGTGTGTGTGTGTGTGTGTGTGTGTGTGTGTGTGGGGGGGGGGGGCTAATGTAAATAACCATAATTGGGCAAAATAAAAGAAAAATCATTTTACAAGGATTTATTGGAATGCAGTTTTTGCAGGATGACGTCTTGTTGTGCAGATGCAAACTTTTGTGTGTGAAATATGCAGTTTTAAGGCCCGGTCACACCTTGACGTTTTAGCCAACGTATGCCGATTTTTGAATTTTTTTTCTAAAACGCTGGCACACGTTGAATACGTTATGGGTAAGTTTTGATAACATTGAGAGCACGCTGAAAAACACTGCCATACGTCGTTGTACGTTGGCTTTAAACGTTGTACTTTTCGGTTGTCCTCAAATTTTTTCATGCTTGAAATTTCACGATGTATGCCGGCGTATGACTCACACGTTCCGCTACGCTGGCCACAAGTTGTATGCATGGTCTGCGATCGTTGACAGACGTCATCACATGCTACTTGTAAGTTAATCATAAGTTGAGACACGCCGAGGTAATGTTTAGCGTACCCTAAACTTATTTCTAACCTATGATTAATGTGTTGTTGGCACGTTATGCGATCGTTGCCACACATCGACAGACGTTACTTTTAAGTTACTCATTGGCTGAAAGACGTCGGTATAATGGATCGTCCTTGCGTCAGCATCCACGGCCACGGCCAGGACACTTATTTGCAGCATTCTTCAAACTTTTCTTCGGCATGACCAGGATGTTCACACTTCGATGTCTAGCTTGGCTATGATTCCAATTGTCCATCGGCAGCGTCTATTTAAAATAGTCGAGTTTGAGCGTTTTAACATGTTCAGAAGAAACGCTTCAAATTTCAAAACCTCAGCGTCAAAAAACAAAGGCGAGTGACAGCAATTTAAATCGTTCATTGTAAACAATGAAAATGGCTGAGTGGTACCGTTTAAAAGTCGTTGAGTGTAAAAAAAATCCAATTGTTGAGCGCAAGCGTCTACTTTCAATAGTGGAGATGCAGCCATTTAAATCGTTGAGTGGCAGCCTATGAACCTACCCGTGGACATGCGGACGCAAGGAGGATCCATCATAACCCACACCCTCCCCCTCACACTCACCTACTACTGCCAACATGAACAAACTACTACTAATACTAATACTAATACTAATACTGATACTGATACTGCTGACATGGACATCGACTCAAAAAGGAACTCGAAAACACTGTTGGGTTCCCTTTTATGAACAGCATTTTTATATACCAATTCCCAAAACTGCTGGGAACACGTCTTTATATGGCAGTTGTAACCTAGAAACACGTTCATTTTTTTTTTTTTGTCGACCGGAAGACGTCATTGGAATACGTCTACATACGTCGATGTGTGTTGGGACTACGTAAAGAATTGGTTCAAAGCACGTCAAACACAAGTGAGAAATAAGTTTCACGTAAAAAAGACATTACCGCGACGTGTTTCGACTTATGAGTAGCTTATAAGTAGCCTTTGTGGACGTGTGTAAGCGTCCACATATCGTGTGTAAAACTTATCCCCATCGCATGCGGAACGTGTGTCATACGCCGAGTACGTCGTAAAATTTTGAACATGTTAAAAATTTCTTGACGTACTCTACTTACTACGACGTATGATAGCGTACTTTAGCGTTGTACTCACGTATACCAAACTTACTCATACCGTATTTGACGTGCCCCAACTTTTTAGACACATTTTTCATAGGTCGGCATACGCTGGCAAGATCGCCAAGGTGTGACCGCGATGTTGACACTTCCATTTCTACGGCAGTTATGATTCGAATCGTTGTGCGTCAGCCTTTTAATAGGCTACGTCACGACATCGTCGGCGATGCGTGCAACGCGCTATGCCTAAGTTAGACTATCGTTGGGCATAGGTTGTGTAGGCCGACAACAGGTCAGTATTCGTTGGTATAAGTTATCTATAACACAACGAAACGTTCTGTGTCCATTACTAATATGTTATGCATACGACCAACTCGTTATGAATACGTCCGAATCTTAAAAAAAAAACATCAAAAGTTCAACGTCAGCCAGCGTTTTACATACATTTTAATACGTTGCCATCGCTGGCTAAAACATCAAGGTGTGACCGGGCCTTTAGTAGAGCTGGGGCAAGTTTTCTCATGGCACCAACCTGTTTTTCAAATTGCTCTAATAGTCATGAAATTGTTTATAAATGTGGCGGTTACAAGAAGTGGATGTAACTTAAATGTTTAATCTGAAAGAGTATCACTGGAACACATGGTCACAGAATAAACAAACAAAGGAAGACTGTGAAGCAGTGGACATGAAACAACATGCTGGTCCAAGTTTCTTTTTGAATGGGAAATTAACCGTTAACCTCACATCCAGAGCCAAATTTAAGTGCATCATCCCCTGGGACATTAGAGTAGTGCAGCCCCTCCCCCCTGCCAACCTTAAAATATAGTGGGAAGTAAAAAAACGAGCTGAAATGCATTGCTGTGTAGGGCTCTATAAACATTTTGTTGCAACACTTTTTTAAACTGAAGAAAATTTGGAAGTAAATTTTTTTTTCATGAACTTTGTACTCATAGCTTACACTAATTTATTTAGCCACCTTAATGCATTAAAACGCAGTGACCATAATATAAATACCAATTACTACCTAAAATAAAACAGTTTACAATGTTACTATGCACTTGCACTGCATTGAAATCCAAGCAATATGAAAATGCACTCTGAAAGCAATTAAAAAAGACTCACCACTTTATAATGTTTTCCTTGTTGATTTCACATTTGCATCCGTGGTCAGGTAACGAGCATTAATATGTCAGTCAGTGAGTCAGTGAGTCAGTCAATGAGTGGTTAGAATGAGCTTTATATATTAGATATATATTTTGCACAACCATCAGAAATCATATACAAGTCTTTGACGATATCAGAGAAATCCAACTTTCTCAAAATGTCACATTCCGTGGTCATGATTGCAAGGCAGTTGTGATGATCCTGGCCCATGGTGGCTCTCAGTTCATTCTTTATAAGTCCCATACGAGAGAATGACCGTTCGGCGGTGCAGTTAGGTAAATAATATAATAAATACGCAAAGGAAACGAAATATGCAAATTCGTGGCAACATTTAGAAATGTGGAAATCACAAGGGCATTTAAAATGAGATGAAGGGGGCCAGAAGCTGTTTTCTTCTCCTTACCCACAACAAATTCAGCATAGTGATGCATTTCTGCTGGGAAAGATCCATCCAAATCTGAAGGATAAGTGGACGCAAGGGCAGCAGCTTTTTTCTGAATATCATGTGCTGACATGTCTTGAAACTCAGTCAGAAAGCCAAACATATTGTGTACATTGACATCGGCTTCTGTTCAGTGCTGACAATGCGTTAAAAGGGTACCCAGGATTTTTCTGAGTCTCAACGCAAAATTTGTCTCTGCCTTGGAGACACACTTCAGTGTGACTTGGTCCATCTGGCAAAGAACTGGGCAATTGTCTCTCCTGACATGTTGCATTCCAGTATGTCTTCTCAACTGCTAATTGTATGGCGCATTCTTCATAATCATCAAAATCGTTCTGAATGTTTTGAAGACGTGATTGTAGAGATTCCAGTAATTTAACCACCAGTGACAGTTCAATGTCTTCTGATTGGACTGACTGAATAATTGCATTAAATCTGTCCAGGATTGTATCCCACAAGTCATCTGGAATGACTATTTCAATGGGGTGCATCTGGCTGCTGAAGTGTTCAGCCATGGGTCTACATTCTTGTGGTTGATAGTCACTGTCACTGTCCCACCCTGTTGTTGCCTTAAAGCACACCAGAAGCATAGATCGCATATGTTCTGCCGGCTGTTCATATTCCCTGACTCTGATAGCAGCATGTTTCCAATCATCAAATCATGAATCAGACAATGCACTTTTCTTTGAATACAATTTGCACACAAAACAAATTACTGTATATACCCTTTTTGACGGTGAGTACAACAACCACTCATAATCAATGATTTCTAAATTCTGCAGCGTTCGTTTAAAAATGTTTTTGGGAATATGTCGAGTTTGACCATGTTCACATTTCCTCTCTCTGAAGCCACATATCTCTCACAGTGATTCTGGCAATCGGTGGGTCCCCACTTTGTCTGGTACACTCAAAGAGACTCGTCGTCTTTCCATTGAGATGGATCATTACTGAAGGAAAGAACAACAGAATCAGGGTTTTGAGTGAGACAAGATGGTTTGCTTGGAGGCAAGTCAAGTTTATTTTCTGAACCCAAGCCTGGTTCTTTTGCAGTACCATCGTCAGCACTGACAGTTAAACTGGTTAGATCCATGATTGCCATTGCTGCATCCTCTCACAATCATGAAAACCCGAAATTGGATAATTTAGGTATTTTACGAAGCAAGCTTTTTTCGCTTCCTTGCTTTTCTTTTTGTTTCTTACACTTAGCTGCACCACTCTCCATCTTTTGGAATGTCATCGCTGCTTCCGGAACGAATGAGTGATTTTAAAATTGCAACAGATATGTACATACATATCCAGAAATAAATATATATATATATATATATATATATATATATATATATATATATATATATATATATATATATATATATATATATATTTGTGTGCCTGATTTTTTTTTTCCAGGAACGAGGGGGGGAAATCGATTATTTATGAAAATATATAAATAACAAGAGCAATAATTGCTTTGCAATACATGTCCCATTCAGGCCCCAATTAGTGTTCAGGAGATAACCATTTGTTTGCATTCAACACACACACAAGCCGATACCAGAACAAAAATGAAGAAGAAACTCTCTAACACACTGTGTTTGGGTCTATTTGGCAAAATAAAAGGAAAAGCAAATTTCATTTACTGATATCTTTTGTGGACTACAAATCAATAAAGCCGACTACGATAACAAACCAGAAATAAAAATTAGTTTGCTTCAATGCACGCCTGAGTAAATACCAGAACCAAAATTAAAAAGAATAAACTCTCACCCAACATGTTTCATTGATTTCTAGCTTTGCCTATTTCATATTAAAAATAACCCGATGTACATGTATAAAGGAAAAGCATGCGTACAGCTTATGTGCATATATAATACATCATTGTTATATAACTGGGATCATTCCAATTGCACCGGGCCATGGACTAACCCCCAGGCCCAAGGCCTGAGGCCTGCCGATCTGTGCTGTTTCATAACCCAATTTACAGGCATGAAGCAAAAACATGCGTACAGCTTGTGTGCATAAATAACACATCATGGTCATATACCTGGGATCATTTCAAGTTCACTAGTCCATGAACTAACACCCAGGCCCAAGGTCTGAAGCCTGCCAATCTGTGCTGCTTCATATAATGACTACGCATGATTTTATTGGGGTGGAGTCAGGCCAGCCGTCCAGCCAATGGATGTGAAACAGTGCGGTAGAGTCAAGGCAGCTGAACACTGACCCATGTTTAATATCTGATGTTTTCTAAGTCTAAAAAAAAGGAATAGTTCCATGAAAAATTTACAAAACGCCCTGAAACTCGAACTTCTTCTTTAACTTATCATAGTAAAGTCATGCACCAAATTTCAGTTGAATATATTAAAGGGTATGGGATAAAAGTCTGAAAAACCACAGGTGTGACGGATGGACGGACAGAAAAACAGAGAGCAAACCTTTCATCCCCTCCCATGAAACTGGTAGTGGACTAATAAGGACCTCAATACGAATTGGATTACAAAGGAATTTTAAATTACCAATTTGAGCTTAATAAAGTGATATCAAATTGATAAAGTGATTTTGACAAAACATTAACACAAATTTATTAAAAACTGGACAGGGAAAGTCAAATTGCCAGCCTTACAAAGCAGATGTGACCCAATACACCACTTCCGTGGCTCTGATAACTCTGAGACAATGGAATAAATAATACTAGCCTTACAAATAAATACATATTTTGTGTGTTGTATGTGGAGCCCTGGAGTTTGGGCCCTGGACAAAAGTCCCGTTGGTTCTTCCCTAAATCCGACCCATAATCAAACATGAGAATCAAATGTGGAATTACCTTTTTCCATCAAAGGTGGCAGTATATGTGAGTGAGAAAACATTGATCACGTATGTGTAACACATGTTGAGGTAAAATTGCCTCACAGGCATGCCTGACATTTTTGAGCAAGTGAATTCGTTGTTTTTTCTCTCGTTGTTTCAGACATTATTAATTGCCACTACATGTGAAGTACCTTGAAATGTAGGCGGT
>NC_140974.1:29592563-29631563 GCF_056783735.1 Eptatretus burgeri | reverse complement strand
CCTTTTTATCCCAAGGTATATTTATTCGTCTCGCCTTTTAACCTGGGGACACTTTTTTTTTTTCAAATAATCCATGCAATAAAATAAAGATTTGTTCAAGTACTAAAGTGGTAATGTGATTTGTTAAAGGTGATTCGAAAGAAATATCTGAAACGTCTAAGTCTTGGGACACTCTTTATCAAATAACCGATGCATATTGTTTAGCTCACTCATTGAACCTATAATGATTTGTTCATTCTCAAATTCCTTCAATAGTTTAATTTTCTTTGCACAATAATCCCCATCTAAAATATTGAAAAACAAAACATTTGAATCTTTATATTTTTAAAGATACCCCTTGTGTGTCATTACGAAATGATAAACTTCCCTTAATGATCTCATCTGGCCACCGCCCGAGTTGCAAATCATTTTTGTGCATAAACCACGCCATAAAAAAAGTTTTGTTTCAAATGTTTTCAGTTCGTGTCATGAAAATGAGGAAGTGCATTTTTTTTTTTTGACACGGTCGTGCTGTGTGAAAGAGGAAGTGTTTTTGAACAGTCATGCTGTGAAAAAATAGGAACTATTCTGTGAGACAAGGTCTCGTGTTTATATTTTATCTCAGAACACGAACTGAAAACATGTTTAATCAAAACCATTTTAGGGTATTTTAAGTATGTTTTAAAAATGATTCATACAATTTGAGAATATATCTCCCAGTTATTTTCCAAGCTGTCTCTCCCGAAGCGTCATTTCCTGTGGCCACACCCAATGATTAAGCAATCTCCTCATCGTTGCTTTATAAGTGATTCGCCAGACAAAGTTTCTGCCAGACGGGATTTTCATTTTTACAACTGAGACATGAGCGATCTTTCTTCCGCGAACAAAACAGCTCAACACAAAGTTGGTAAGCCTGTGTATAGGTTCCACTTTGAACGATGAAGCAATTGATTATAAATTAAATCGTGATAATTCTGATATATATATATATATATATATATATATATATATATATATATATATATATATATATATATATATATATATATATATATTTTTTTTTTTTTTCTTGGCAGGTCCTTGGAAGAAGAGCAGTTTACATATCACGATGAGGTGCATGAAATTAATGCTCTTATTGAAGAGGTCAATCATCTTAGAAGAGAATTGAAAAACATTTTTAATGACTGACACGACGTCTTATCATGGCCTCTGATCTTTTTGCCATCTTGTACCAATGGTAAAAAAAAAACTGAGACATGGACTCACTCTCTTCCGATGAAGATAACAGCTCACTACAAAGTTGGTAAGTTTGTGTATGGTTTCCTCTTTGAACAATGAAGCAATTGATTATAAATTAAATCGTGATAATGCGAAAAAATATATTTTTTCCTGGCAGGTCCTTGGAAGAAGTGGAGTTTACATATCACGATGAGGTGCATCAAATGAATGCTCTTATTGAAGAGGTCAATGATTTTAGAAGAGAATTGAAAAACATTTATAATGACTGGTACGAAGTCTTATCACGGCCTCTGATCTCGAATGAATTAAACCAATGGTGAGACACGTGTGTGTGTGTGTGTGTGTGTGTGTGTGTGTGTGTGTGTGTGTGTGTGTGTGTGTGTGTGTGAATATATGTAGGTGTGTGTGTGTATATATATCTGTGTCTGTGTGTGTATATGTGTGTGTATGTGTGTGTTTATATATATATATATATATATATATATATATATATATATATATATATATATATATATATATATATATATATATATATATATATATATATATATATATATATATATATATATCTGTGTATGTGTGTGTGTGTGCATGTGCGTGTGTGTGTGTGTGTGTGTGTGTCTCTTTCCCTGTCTGTTTGTCTCTCTCTCTATCTCCCCCTGTCTGTCTCTTTGTATCTCTCTCTGTCTGTCTTTCTACCTTCCTCTCTCTGTCTGTCTCTCCATCTATACCCTTGACTCATTATTTATTTTTTTTCAGCTCCATCACACAACATCAGCTGTTGAAGCAATCTGGTACAACACATGATTTTCTGGAGGTAAATGTTTCTGAATTATTATTTAGTTATTTGTTTATTTATTCTTTTATTAATATCACTCTCTCTTTGGAATGTCGTCTTATGTTGGTTGCATCATTAGTTTGGATGTGGTTTTACCAGTACACTGGAATTCATTTTATTGGCCTTGGAAGGATGACAGGCTGAGTCGGCCTCCTGGTGTGTAAATTCAGTGGTCAACGAGGCTTGAACTTAGAACCAACACCAGGCTTACTCATATTACCATGTAATTATCTTTATAAAACCTAATTATTATCCACTTTTTGTTTCAAAACAGAATATGGTGTCTGAGTTTCGAAATCACAAGACATCTGAAGAAGATTGTTGGGAAAGATTATACATTCTCGCAAATGAATATTTAATATTTGCAATTTTGATTAATTATATTTGTTTTGTTTACAATTACTTGATTTTGAATTTCAAAAAAAGGATCAAGACATGAAGGAGAGGGAGGAGGGGTGGGGGGGGTCGGTGCGCTCCCCCAATGACCCATCACCTCCTCATCCCACCCCTCCCCTCCCCATGTGTGTGTGTGGGGAAGGGTGGGGGTTGGATGACGGAGGTGGTGGGTCAAAGGTGGGGGCGCACAGGGGGATGAGGGGGTGGGGCTTGTGTGGGCGTGGCTTGTGTGGGTGGGGTTTATGTGGGCGGGGCTTCGGTGTGGGCGGGGCGTGTGTGGGCGGGGCTTGTGGCCGGACGTTTATGTGTGTGGGGCTTGTGTGGGTGTGGCTTCGGTGGGGTTTATGTGGGTGGGCTTCGGTGGGGTTTGTGTGGGCAGGGTTTATGTGGGTGGAGCTTGTGTGGGAGGGGTTTATGTGGGCAGGGTTTATGTGGGCAGGGTTTATGTGGGCGGGGCTTCGGTGGGGTTTATGTGGGTGGGCTTCGGTGAGGTTTGTGTGGGCTGGGGTTATGTGGGTGGAGCTTGTGTGGGAGGGGTTTATGTGGGCAGGGTTTATGTGGGCAGGGTTTATGTGGGCGGGGCTTCGGTGGGGCTTATGTGGGAGGGGTGAATGTGGATGAGGCTTATGTGGATGAGGTTTGTGTGGATAAATGGATGGGTGGATGGGTGGATGAGTGGAGCTTGTGTGGATGGGTGGATAATTTTTTAATTAAATAAACATGTTGTGTGTGGGGAACTAATTAACTAATCATTAATTATGTGAATATGATGAATATGGGTGGAGCTTGTGTGGGGTTTGTGTGTGTGGAGCTTGTGGGGGGTTTGTGTGTGGTGGGGTTTGTGTGGGGTTTGTGTGGGGTGAGGTTTGTGTGGGGTGGGGTTTATGTGGGTGGGTTTTGTGTAGGTGGAGTCAAAAAGGGGCGGAGTCAAAAAATTTCAATTTATCTTTGTCTTTTGTAATTCCTGTGAATAAAATGAACCTAAAATCTCTTCCCCTTCCAAATCATATATCTTATAAGTCCAAGGAACCGTATCTATTACATCAACAATTTTAAAAAGTTCTTTCGTCCATCGTTTAGTAAAACCCTTTTCAAAATGAGATTTCCACCTATATATTCTTACGATATCACCAACTTTGAACTTAGGTTTTCTGACATTAATCTCTTTTTCATATTTTAATTTTGTAAATGTTTCTGATGGTTTCATATTTGTTGACGTGTGAATCGTGTCATTATACTTATCCACAATATCCTGAATAAAAGATGACCATTGTTGTGAACCGAGTTGTGTGAATTTTTTATATAGTCTCTCTTTTAAGGTACGATTAAAACGTTCAACAACAACTGCCTTCCCTTCATTAAAGGTACTGTATAATGTAATACTGTTATTTTTTAGAAAATTCATAAATGTCTTGTTATAAAACTCTCTACCCTCATCAGTCCACAATTTTTTAGGTTTTCTCTTACTTTTATTAAATATCTGTTGAAAGGCTAACATAAGAGTATTACCTGTTTTGTTTTTTAATGGTACAACCCATGGGTATCTACTCCTCAAATCAATAACGGTTAAATCATACTTGTACCCCTTATCGTTATTGAGTTCAATCAAATCAGCAGACCAGATATAATCTACTTCCTTGGAATAAACTTTCCTTCTCTGAAACTTTGTGAATATTGGTTTATGTAATTCATCAGCTAATTGCTCTTCAGTCTTAATGACATCATTAGAGCCTATAAGTTTTTTGAATTTCCAAGTCCAAGTTTCAATTTAGCACTGATCATCTTCTTCACAATGAACCGATCAACTTTTTCTCTCAAGGTTGGATTTTGTATCAGAGACAAATTATACAACATTTCTCTATTGGCTTCATGCTTTTCTTCCAACGTTGTGGTATTCCCATAATCAATATCGTGTCTCATGCACACTTCATCAACTCTATTGAAGGGTTTACTCCAGGATTTAGGATTGTCTGCCTCATCTAATCTTTTATCCAAGTTTGTGCCTGGACCACAGAAAGAATACCCTGGAAGATGTAATTCCCCTGGTATTCCAGAAGTTGTAAATTTACTTCCTGATAAAAACTTTTGTATATCTCCTCCTCGTTTGTGTTTGGAGATAAATTGATTTTTTTTTGAACCACACACCGAACATGATATACCTTTTTGTATAACCCTGTTATTTTTACTTTTAATATATGATATATTTTTAGTATTAGTTTTCTTTTTACATTTGAGACAATAACTCATTTATTTATGTGAAAAATTCCTGCAGAGTGCAAAAACCTTTTTAGTTTCCAACATGCACATTTGAATCTTACTTTTTAAAACATAAAGAATCCTTAGAAATGCCTTCACTCTCTCCTCCATTTATTTAAGAAAAAAAAATGAAAAACTTGAATTAAAATGAATAGCTTGTCGATGTCAATAGTCTTGTCGAAAATATTTCAAATAGACTTGTCAATTCTTTGTTTTCCTCCTCGGTGGGTTGAGTTATTTTCTGTAATACCACCAATCTTTTTTTAATCTCACTGGTTTCCATATTTTGATATTTATTTTGTCTCGCTCTTTCCTCCCTCTCTCTCTTCTCTCTCCTCCCTCTCCTTCTCTCTCTTCTCTCTCTTCTCCTTTTCCTCCTTCTCTTTTTTCTCCCTCTCCTCATTCTCTCTCTTCTCTTTTTCCTCCTTCTCTTTTTTCTCCCTCTCCTCCTTCTCTCTCTTCTCCTTTTCCTCCTTCTCTTTCTTCTCCCTCTCCTCCTTCTCTCTCTTCTCCTTTTCCTCCTCTTCTTCAACTCCTTCCTCATCCCTTATTATCCTTGAATCGCTTACACCCCATAGAATATCATACATATATTCATCAGGATTTCTTGTTATTCCTGTATCCAAAATATTTTTTTTTACAACAGGAAACCAATAAAATTTATTTTGCATTTCTAAAAGAGCCTTACCTTTTCTTAACTTTATAATTTTTTCATTATTTAACATTCTAATTAAATCTAAAGTTGTCGATTTATCAACATCAGCATAATGCCAATCTTTTATTGAAAATACCTCATTCTTATGTTGTAGAACATATTTATTAAAATACTGAATACCGTTTTCTTGAAGGTATGCTTGGACACAGAAATGATAATTTTCTTGAAGCCTTCTTGCTGTCATTTATGTATTAGAAATATATGTTAGAATAATATTATGGCACGAAACACCTCCCCATCTTCCCATAGTTAAATCATTTTGTATTTCCTTACTTATTTTATATAATCCTGTTTTTTCTGTTTTCATGATATAAACAAGGGCAAAACCATTATTATATTTACCCTTATTAAATTCTTTTATTTGTTGTTTACTAATCGTGGCCCCACAAAACTCATTCTCGATACCAAGTGGATAATATTCTTCCTTACGAGACTGATTTAATTGTTCCAGGTCTTCGAGGTTAATTTTAAATGACTAATTATACCCTAAATCATTCATATCATACCCCCATTGTTCTATTCTCATACAAACGATACGCCCTTCTTCATAAAAATTTCTTTTAATTCGAACTGTGAATTCTGTATGACCTGGAGATAATATCAACACTTCTGTATCTTTGGAATACACGGCCGTTTTATTTAAGGATATATATATATATATATATATATATATATATATATATATATATATATATATATATATATATATATATATATATATAAATATATATATATATATATATATATATATATATATATATATATATATATTGTGATAAATTGCTTAATCTCACCAAGTCATTCGCGTCAGTCGGGCTTGGATAATTTTTTAATTTATAAGCATTTTTCATGTTAATATTTTTGGTTATATTATATTTATGTCGTTCAGCCTGTGCCTTTGTGTAATAATTTGATAAATCAATATCCAGTTCTTGAGATACACCAAAGATAGAACCATCTTTACCAACATAAGTCATTTATATTAGATTAAAAATAATATCATAAATTTTTTTATTTTTGTTGAGTTGAAATAACACATACAGACATAATTGACCACAACACTTGGAATTTAATTCTTGGACTTGCAATGTTTGATAAACACCATTCTGTAAGAATTTTATGACTTCAACAGGTGGTGGAAGACCAAAACTATCAAAATAATATTTGTCTTGACTATTAAAAATACAAACCCAATGAGAACCGTTCCCATTATTATCTTCTAAGTTCATAATAATATTCTTTGTATGTTTCGGCACATTTGTTAATTCATCTCTCATACAAATAACCACATTATGAATTTTTAATTTCTTACAATATTTGACAAGTTGTAAATTTGATGTTGTATTCTTTCCAAATTCTTTAAACCACTCATCAATGCTCATTTATTTATTAGAAAGATATAATCCATTACCTCTTTTCGTTAATTTTACACCTGCTTGTGCTATAGAAGAAAGCATATCTCCAACAAACAATCTCGCTTTATCAGGCAGACCTTCAAGTTTTTCAGCAAAATCGGAACATATTTGAGAAATCTCATATGCTCCGGGTGAGACTGTTATCGTTTTGTATCCACTTCCGGGATTATAACTAAACTTGTCATTTTTATCAGTTATATTAAATAAGGTATTATAAGTTTCCATGGACAATAAAGATGCCTCATATTCTTTTGTTGGGTCAAGTTGTAGTGGGTATGGGAATGAAGATGTGTGGTCGCTTGTTGTGAAATTGAAACTAAGGATTGTGCTTCTCATCTTATTTAATATGAGATAAAATGTCTTTATATTGATATTTATTAATTATTTTCATGTTCATCAACTGGTCTAAAATGGCTGATGCTTCATTAAAACAATTGTTATTTCCAGCCTTCTTACGACCTAACAACAATGACAGTCTATTAACTAATTGTGATGGAAGAAAAGGAAGAAAAGGAATTGTCATTTGGAAGAAAACTAATACCTGAACCAAGGATACTTAAAGCCTGAATAATGTGTTTCTCCTTCTCATTTTTCCTACTTTTACTATAAATACTAACCCTATAATTTAGAGTGTTCAGCAGATCAATATATACTCTACCATCATTATTTTTCATTTCCAATGGTTTATCAATATACTTTGATTCATCCCTCACAGTTGAACCTTGTCTTCCATCTTTTGTGAGAAGAAACATTAATCTCGGAGTTAGTTTAACAGGGGGTTGAGCAGAACCCAAGAACCTTAATTCATCATTAAATATCAATACCTTTTCTTGAACAAGATGAAATATTGCTGGTTGTTCTGTTGGAATGAGTCCTGCTTTGGTTTTTGAATCCGCTGAATATTCATTGTTTTGAAGAGCATTCACAATATAATCAGGGGGTCGATTAATCTCTTCCAGTTGTTCAAATAAACCTTCATTATCATATCCCTTTAATTCTCCTAAATGCTCTAATTCTTCCTCCGTCATTTGATCAAAATCTTTTAACATTTGAAGTTTTTTAGGAGTATATTCTACTGTGGGAACTGTGGAAACATCTTTCATTTTTTCTTGGGAAGTTTTTAAAAGTGGTTTCAAAAATTTCTCTTGTTTTCTTTCAAATGCTTCTTCGCCCGTTAGTTTCTGTCTGCGTTTCTTCTTTATGTCTTCCTGTTGTTTTACAACTTTTGAAACCAACTCTTGATGTTCCTTAAATCTTCTTGCTCTTTCTTTTGCATCCATTTATTTATTGTAAAATATCATTTAATGAATTGTAAAGATCAACAGGGAAATTTTCCTTTTCTTCATCATTCAAGTAGATGTGTTCAAATAAATCCTTTTCTTTAAATATTTCATCAAATTCTTTATTAACATTAATGCGAGTTGTAATTTCTTCTTCACTAATACTTGCATCTCTGCTTTTCATATGTTTGCGTTGAGTTTCTTCATCAACATCAAAACCGAATGATAAAATCTTCACTCTGCTCAGATGTTTAATAATTTGTCTCATTCCTTCTGGATTAGTTTCTAATATCCCAAGACCACCAGATTTTAGTTTCCTTAACTGACTCTTGCAATGTGAATATTTTGTTGTACCAAGAGAAACCTCCTCAAATATTTGACCTTCATTCCTCAATCGCATATGTTCCTCCACTGAAATATACTGATAATCTTCACCTTTTACTTCTCCAGGTCTTATTGCTCTCGTTGTTGTTGATACAATGCGTATCAATGCGTATCAAGTAAATTTACAATATTCTCATTTGTACTACACAAGAACCTTGATTTATGAAAGTTTTTTTCCAGAAGCAGATTTACCCACAAGATTTACAATAATAGTTGTCATTTATATATGTAATTGTTTATAAAACAAAAAATATATCCCTTAATATCTCATCTTGTTTCACAACAATATATTTATATTTTTCAGTCGTGTGCTTCAAAGTAATTCTCAAATTTCTTTTTACTACATAATGTAGAACAATTATCTCTCCAAAAATTATTGATATCCATTGAATTTAACTTGAATAAAATAAAAGTATTAGCATTGTTTCTGATGGAACGACGAGGAAGTTGAAAGTACGATTGACTAAGATAAATACAATTACAAGAAGAATGTCTCCCTCTTGTGTAGTAGCTGTCCATTACCGTTTGGGTTCTCTCATTAACACAATCATCAAAGATAATGAGGTTCTTTTTTGATTTGTCCAAATCTTGGGGAGATGGTATATCATCCGTATTATCACTAAGAATACAAGTTATCGGTTTTGATTTCTTTTTACATCTCTGTGTATCACAAAATAGTTGAATTATATCTTCAATGTTATAATCATTTAGGTTTTTTTGACGTTTAAATAAACCGATTATATGTTCTTTTTGAAGACCAGCATTAAAACCTTGTGAGAGTAGTTGATACTCTGGTTGAAAACTCGACTTTTTGAAAATTATTAAATTATCATAATCTAAAAAGTTGGGAGTGAGCAGCATCTTTAAAAGTAAGCAGGTTTTTCCACATCCACTTGAACCAACTATGAGACATCTTTATGAATTTGGGAGATTTTTATGGTTGTTAAATTTTATCTTATTTTCCCAAATGGGTAAAAAATCATTCATTTATATATTTGGAAAACAGATTATTTAATTTATTATTGGCTTTTTTAGAAACTCTATATTTTATCCTAAGTTCAGGTTTAATTTCAAGATAATCCATTATTTTATTTATACAATATCTTGTGTTGATATTTCCCTGAAAATTACATCCATGAATAATATATAACAACAATCCTTTGAACATTTCTCTTATACGTTCAGTTTCTTCCCTTGTAAGGAAAGGTGTGTTATCACCCTCATACTTTACATTCATTTCTCTAATCAATCTTGTAAAGTAATTCATTTTTGGTGTAAATCTAAAGGAATTATTTTCCTTTTTATATTTTTTATTATCATTAATTAGAAGATAATCACAGAATATACATTGTTTATAGGCTTTTGACTCTGTGTTTAATCCCTGTCTTTCACACGCAGGACAATTCCCAAATTTGTCATACGGAGAATCAGGAAAGTCTAGCATATTTATAAAGTAAAACTTTACTTAAACTGAAATTCATCTATACTTTCAGTTGTATATTGACTCATATTTAATAATATTACCATCGATATCAATATACTTTTTTTCATTACCAGATTCAACGACAACATTTTTTATATTAAAGGTAATTTTAAAATGATCGTTAACTACTATTGAACGAAATGTCATTTCACCTGATATATTAACATCCTTTCTTTCATCAGGATTTACATCTTTAGGGTTGTTGAAAAAAATACAAATTTCTCCTTGCATATTACAGATGGTCTTATCTTTTCTTTCTAAAGCTTCATCCATCAGGTTTTTGTTTTTAGATACTTTTTCTTGTTTCATTACTTTTTCTAGTTTTGAATATATTACCAGAAGGAGAGGAGAAACTTTTGTTAGAGATACTTTAATTGATGTTCTACCAGGTATAGTAAAAGCCCTTCCACTGAAGGAAATTGAAGAACTCATATTATTTACCATAATTGTTTTTATCCAATAGTTGTTATATTTATCTTTGTTCAATTTTACATCCTTGACATATTTCTCAGTATCTTTAACAAATGAAGAGATTGATTGAAACTTGTCTTTTGTGTCTTGAAACATTGTATTTATTAAGTGAAAAAGTTGGAGGATAAAATGGTTTTAAGCACAGATTCACCTGTAAAATAAACGAAATTTTCATCAAGAAAATTTTAGTTTAAGCAAAGATTTATTATATAAATCTGGTGAATACAACATACTGCAATGTTTGTAATCACAAATATAAACATTATAGAAAACACCTCTGAACCAACAAACACACATTTAATCTATTTCATAAAATATCTCCTCTTGAGTTGGAAAGAAAACATTGTGATATCTGCTCAAAGGATGTTTTGAAGAGTAGTTATAATAGACATCTTCAATCACAAAAACACAAGAAAAATGAGTTTAACGTAAAGGGAGACTATTATATTGAAAACGCTGATGGAGCATTTAAAGGGCATATAAAAATAAGGATTTTTCAATTTGGAGAACCTGGTCCATCATCAATAGCTGAATCAATTGAAATAGTGAAACGTGATGTTGAAAAAGTTATTAAAAAGACATTAAAAGAAATGAAAACTTTAAAGTTTTATATGGGAGTGAAAATGAATATGAAAAGACAAGATGAAGATCAAACAAATTATATGAGAACAGATCTTCATTTTATAACATCATTTCAAGATTTTTTGAATAGTGGGGTTTATGAAGAACTATCAAAACAAGAGGAGGATGTTGATAATACAGTGGTAGGAAGTGGATTCAGTATTAAAAAAAATCATCTTTTTAGATATACACATTCTAAAATCAAACCCTCTTAAAGCTTCTTCTTATATTGAATTACCAAAAGAAATAAAACTAAAGAAGGCAGTTGTTAATATTAAGAACAATGATAATAAATGTTTTCTCTGGTCTGTTCTTGCTCACTTTCATCCACTAAAATGTAATTCAGAAAGAGTAAAACAATATATGAAATATGAGAATACCTTGGACATTAAAGATTTTAAATTCCCAATGCCACTAACAGATATTCCTAAATTTGAGAAAAAGAATAATCTTTCTATTAATGTATATGGATTAATGGATACAAACAAAGTTCAAATATTAAAAATTTCAAACAACTATAAAAATGAAGAAACACACATTGATCTTTTATATTTTAGTGTTGGAAATAATTCACATCACACATACATCAATAATTTATCAAGATTAATCTCTTCTCAGGTATTCAGAACAGCAAACAAAATATATCCTTGTAAGCGATGTCTTAATTCATTTCATACAAAAGAACGATTAGAACAACATTCAAAATATTGTAGTAATCATAAATCAGCTGTAATTACAATGCCTAAACCTGGTGAAAAGATTTCTTTTGAAGATTATAATAAATCTATCATGCACCCATTTGTGATATACGTTGATTTTGAGTGTATCCTTAAAAAGATAAATACTGCTTCTCCTAATCCAAAAGAATCATATACAAATAAATATCAAAAACATATTCCTTGTGGTTTCTGTTATTATATCAAATCATCTGTTGGAAAAAAGTATAATAAACTTGAACATTATAGTGGAAAAAAAGCTTCACAAGAGTTTGTAAAACGATTAGAAAAGGAATGTATAAGACTCACTAAATTAATGAAAGAAACAAATGAACCGATGAAATTAACCAAAGAAGAAAAATTAGAATTTAGAAAGAACAATATCTGTCATATTTGTGAGTTGGAAATTAAAGAGTCTAAAGTTAGGGATCATTGTCATCTTACTGGTAAATATAGAGGTCCCGCTCATTCCTGTTGTAATCTTAATTATAAATTACCTTCTTTTATTCCAGTCTTTCTTCACAACAGCGCCAACTATGATACACATCTATTTATAAATGAACTTTCAAAAACACCAGGGAATATTTCTGCCATAACAAATTCAAGTCAAAAGTATATTTCATTTACAAAAATGATATTCACAAAACCTTTAACTCGTATTAGGTTTCTAGATTCTTACAAGTTTATGGGAACACCACTAGCCTACCTTGCATCAAATCTAAGCTCCACGGACTCTTTTCCAAATCTTAATTCATTCTTTCCAAAAGAGGAAATTCTCACTAAAGAGGAAATTCAGATTAAAGACAGAATTCAAAGTAAAGAGGAAATTCGAATTAATGAGGAAATTAATGAAGAAATTCTCACTGAAGATGAAATTCTAATTATAAAGAAAATTCGAACAATGAATGAAATTCTAACTAAAGAGTAAATGCTGATTAAAGATGAAATTCTGATTAAAGAAGGAACTCTCACGAGAGAGGAAATTCAAACAAGGAATGAAATTCAAAGTAAAGAGAAAATTCTTACAAGTAAGGGAATTTATCCTTATGATTATATGGATTCATTTATGAGATTTAAAGAAACACAACTTCCTTCAACAGAAAGTTTCTATAATAACCTTTATGAAGAAGAGATAATTGATAAGGAATATAAACACGCACAAGAAATATGGAAAATATTTAAAATAAAAAACCTTGGAGAATATCATGATTTATATCTAAAAACAGATGTTTTATTGTTAGCTGATGTGTTTGAAGCTTTTAGATCACTCTGTCATAATAAAAATTGTTATGGATTAGATCCTGCCCACTATTTCACAGCTCCTGGTTTAGCTTGGAGTGCAATGTTGAAAATGACAAAACAAGATATAGATTTAATCAGTGATGTTGATATGCTTTTGATGATTGAGAAGTCCAAGAGAGGTGGAATATCACAAGTATGTTCAAAAAGATATGCTAAAGCAAATAATAAATATCTTCCAAATTATGATAGTGAAAAAGATAGTAATTATTTGATGTATTTTGATGCTAATAATTTGTATGGATGGGCAATGTCTCAATCTCTGCCTTATGGTAAATTAGAGTGGGTGGAAGAAATGGATTATGAAAAGGCTTTGATGAATATTGTTATTTCTTCTCAAGAGGAATTGAATGACGAAGAAGAAGGTTATTATTTTGAAGTTGATTTGAGGTACCCGAGTGATCTTCATAATAAGCATAAAGACCTTCCTTTTGCATGTGAGAAGAAAAACCCCAAAGAAAGAATGGTTCAGTGATTATCATAAAAGTTTTAATATTAAAGGCAAATCAACAGAAAAGTTATTAACAACATTCTATGATAAAGAGGGATATGTTTTGCATCAGAGAAGCTTAAAACAGTTTTTGAGAGAAGGATTGAGAGTAGCTAAAATTCATAGAGTTTTAAAATTTAAACAAAGTCCTTGGGTGAAAAAGTATATTCAATTCAATACAGATATGAGAGCAAATACAAAAGTAAAATTTGAAGGGGACTTTTATAAATTAATGAATAATGCTGTATTTGGAAAGACTATGGAAAATGTTAGAAACAGGCAAAACATTAGATTCGCAACATCTTGGAAAGAAGCTTCGAGATTGATAAATAAACCAAGTTTTGAGAGAGAAGAGGTTTTTTCAGAGAACTTTTCTGCAATTCATATGAAAAAGGAAAGTATTGTAATGGATAAACCAATTTATATTGGAACAGCAGTTCTTGATTTATCAAAGATATTGATGTATGATTATTTGTATAATGACTTAAAGAAAGAGTATGGTGAAAATGTTTCATTGTTGTATATGGACACTGATAGTTTTATCCTAGATATAAAAGCTGATGATGTTTATAAAGATATGAAGAAAAATATTGGAGTATATGATACAAGTAATTTCAGCAAGAAGAGTGAGTTATTTTCCAAAAAGAATGAAAAGGTTATTGGTAAGTTTAAGGATGAGTTGGGTGGAAAAGTAATGAGAGAGTTTATTGGATTGAGAGCAAAGGCATATGCTTATAAGTATGGTGATCAGATTGATAAGAGGTTAAAGGGAATAAAGAAATATGTAATAAAGAAATCAATAACTTTTAGAAATTATTATAATTGTTTGATGAATAAGAAAGAAGAATATAGGAAATGAATACAATAAGAAGTTATAAACATAACATATATAGTGAAGAAGTAAATAAAAAGGCATTAGGAGCCTTTGATGATAAGAGATTTATTTTAGATAATGGAATGGATTGTGTTCCATGTGGATATTGTATGATAGAGTCAATAGAATAGATTGTGTTTTTACGATGGGAAGATGGGTTAGGGTTTTTTAAGGGCTACCGCCGCGTTTTTTGCAATATATAAATGGTCAAACCAAGTATTAATCAAACTAAAGAGTGGAGAAAATCTCAGTCTTGGTATATAAATGGAAAACATAATGAATGTGAAAAATATCAAATAAGTCTTATTGAAAAAATAACTAAAACAAAGGTAAATAAAACAAATAAGCGAATCAATTTAAAAAGTAGTAAGTTCGAGGATGTAAAGAAAAAAATGAATATCCTTGAATGGACTGAAAACTTTGATGGTTATCAATTGAACAATGAAAAAACAATTTACTATAATCTCAAAATGATATGTGGCTCAGGAGGTGGTCAAACAAGAGCATTTAGAGAAGTTTATCATTTCGTAATGGCACAAAAGGGGTATCTTAAAAAATATAAAGATTCAAATGTTTTGTTTTTCAATATTTTAGATGGGGATTATTGTGCAAAGAAAATTAAACTATTGAAGGAATTTGAGAATGAACAAATCTTTATAGGTTCAATGAGTGAGCTAAAAAATATGCATCGGTTATTTGATAAAGAGTGTCCCGAGGGTTAGACGTTTTAGATATTTCTTTCGAATCACCTTCAACAAATCACATTACCACTTTAGTACTTGAACAAATCTTTATCTTATTGTATGGATTATTTGAAAAAAAAAAGTGTCCCCAGGTTAAAAGGGGAGACAAATAAATATACCTTGGGATAAAAAGGGGGTTTATTTTTAGGGAAAAAAAATATGAATCGCTGAAAATCCCCCATTCATTTGCATGGGGAAAAGTGAGCCAGAACCAGTATATTCACCCTACTGGGGGGGGGGGTAGAGATCCCGGGACCCCCTGAGTTAACAGGAATCCCCGATGTGATTGTCCCAGAGTGCGTGTCAAGGTGTGCGAATGGTGCGAGTAACATGGCGTGCATAAGTGCGTGTATGGAAATGGACGACGGACCGATCCAGACGGGAGACTTGAATGGCGAGCTTAATAGGCCGCAAAGGGTTAATTTGGCAACCGCGCCGGGTTCGTGCGACGGCGCATACGAGGTCCATGGCGCATTTTACTCACGGCCCACACGCGCGCATCTGCGTGATTGCAATCCGGCGCGAGAATGCTCCACGTCGGATACAAGCCGACCGCGTGGACGGCGAGAATGTATATGGCAAGTGTTGTACGAATTTGGAACGGACAGGTCCACATGCGGGTGTGTGTGTGTGAAGCTCTCCATGCTGCGCGCCGTGTGTTCTGTTCGCAGAATGCGCGGAGCGGGTTCCTGGGACTATACGCTCGTGCAGGCCTGCACGGGAAACTGCGCAGGTGACGTCAATGGGGACCTTGCGGCATGAGTTTCGGGCGAGGGGCGCATGTTGGCTCGCATGGCAGACCCCTTGAAAGCGAGCGCTGATTGTGATGCTCAGGGCGATGACAAGGCCCCATGTATCGTCCGACAGAAGGGACAAACGAGAGAGTCGCAGACCGCCACCCTGGCGGTGCAAGAAAAAAACGAAAAAAAAATGGCCTCGCTCCAAGTACCAGGATGTGGTAAACATCCTGCGCTTGGGCAAAGGAGCACTAGTTAGTGGGAAGGGTTTAGCGATAGATAGACCGGCCTCATGGGGCATGAGTAGTTCCTCATGGGGCCCATGTAACGAGTTAGAGGGAATGTTAAGGCCCAGTCACACCTTGACGTTTTCGCCAGCAATGGCAACGTATTAAAATGTATGTAAAACGCTGGCTTACATTGAACTTTTGATGTTTTTTTTTAAAGATTCAGACGTATTCATAACTACTTGGTCTTATGCATAACGTATTAGTAATGGACACAGAACGTTTCGTTGTGTTATCGATAACTTATACCAACGAATGCTGAACCTTTTTTCGGCCTTCACAACCTATGCCCAACGACAGTCTAACTTATGCATACCGCGCTGCACGCATCGCCGACGATGACGTGGCGTAGGTTATATTATGAAAAGGCTGCTGCACAACGATTCAAATCATAACCGCCCCAGAAATGGAAGTGTCAACATCGCAGTCACACCTTGGCGATCTTGCCAGCATATGCCGACCTCTGAAAAATGCGTCTAAAATGCTGGCGCACGTCGAATACGGTATGGGTAAGTTTGGTATGCGTGAATAGAACACTAAAGTACGCTATCATATGTCGTATTAAATGGAGTTCGTCTTGTAATTTTAAACATGTTGAAAATTTTACGACGTACTTGCCGTATGACACGCTCCGCATGCGATGGGAATAAGTTGTATGCACGATATGCGATCGTTGACACACATCGACACACGTTACTTGAAAGGTACTCATAAGTCGAAACACGTCAAGGTAATGGTTCGCGTCAGTGTTCCAGACTCCTGGTTTTTTTTTTCTTCGGTATGACGGTGTTCAGTGTACAGTGCGGTTATGATTTAAATCGATGAGCGGCAGCCTATTAATTATATTATATTATAACCGCACTAGAAATCGAAGTGTCAAAATCACCATCATACCGAAGGAAGGAAGACAAAAAAACAAAAACCAGGAAGTCTGGAACACTGACGCTAACCATGACCTTGATGTGTTTTGACTTATGAGCACCTTACAAGTAACGTGTGTCGATGTGTGTTACCGATCGCGTAACATGAGTACAACACGTTACTCATAAGTTATAAATAAGTTTCGGGTATGCTAAACATTACCTCGACATGTTTGGACTTATGAGCACCTTACAAGTAACACGTGTCGACGTGTGTCAACGATCGCGTGACGTGACTACAACTTATGGCCAGCGTTATGCGGAATATGTGAGTCATACGCTGGCATAAGTCTTAAAATTTCAAGCATGGAAAATTTGAGGACAACCGAAAAGTACAACGTTTAAAGCCAGCGTACAACGACGTATGGCAGTGTTTTTCAGCGTGTTCTCAATGTTATCAAAACTTACCCATAACGTATTCGACGTGTACCAACGTTTTAGACAAATTTTCCAAAAATCGGCATAAGCTGGCTAAAACGTCAAGGTGTGACTGGGCCTTTAGGTTCGATTTAGAAATGGATTTTGGGAGACACGGACGGGCATGGAATGTGTAGTGGGGACATAGATTAGCTACATATAATTAAAAGGAACGTGCACTAGTTTAAGGGATGAGGAGGGGCATGAGCTCGTTAGTGGGGACGTAGCTAGCAGTGTGGTGAATTGAAAAAAAGGAATGTGTACAATGGGTGAATGTGGGACAGCGGGCCCGAGTGTGTGAATGGAGTGAATGTGGAATGCATGGTGCGAATGAATGATTGGAGGGAGGAAGTGAATCCCACCCAAGGGAACCCGGGTCAGTGTCATGTAAGTTAGTGGGTTCGTTAAATTTACCAAAAGGAGGCCATTTTGTTGTTGGTGTTCAGCGAAGGCACGGAACCTTTTGGAGGGGTGCAAGAGTTCATTGACGGGCTGGGAGCATGGCTGTGGAAAGGTGAGTATTGAGTAGAGGGCACCCCGGGCACCGAAGTAGCCGGCCAGAGTAGGCCAAGGGTCCAAGGGACTGGGATAGTGCAGTGTGCATGGGCAACTCTCGGAAAGGGACCCGGAGCACCAAGATGCCATGTGGGCATGGAAGGGGGGGCAGTGCCAGGAAGGGCACCCCCGCCCCCCCCAGCGTTCATAGGGAGCAGGTAGGCTCGGAGACAGCCTCAGGGCCTGGGGGTGCCGTAGTTAGAGTTTGGCAGATGGAAGTCCCTGCCAGTTGAGCCACGCTGCCCAGCCACAAAATTGTGCAAGGGCACGAGAGAAAATTTCCGGGCCTTGCCCAAATTGATAATGCACACCAACACAGGTGATGGGAATCATGGTTTCTAGAACCAATAGTTCAAAGTGACAGGCATGTTGAAAAGCCCCGGGGATAGTTTAAAGTGTAATAAATGCTGGGGTAGTTAGAAAAAAAAATGTACCCCTTCGCACCATCCATCCCTTTGCTCTCTGTCGGCCGCTGGAATCGCTTTGGGAAGATTGCTGAACTCTGTGGAGGCTATTATGAGGCTTTGTTGGGGCTCGAGGCAGGACACTAGTCTTTCCCTTATTCCCCTCCAAAAAGGATCTTCGGGGTTGGGAGGAGACGGACAGGATAGGTTAGCCGGACAAAGACAGTAGGAGGGTTAGGGACAAGCAATTAATAAGAAAAATAAATTAAAAAATATATATGAAATAAAATAAAAAGAATAAAATGGGGCTAAATTTTGTTGTTTTCTTGTTGCAAACTAAGGGAGTGGGTATGAACAAAGACAGGCAAAGGCGATAGGTTGGGGGGGAGATGGTAGGGTAGGTCCGAGCTCGTTTCTGGACCGGCTGGCACCATCACACTCCCTCCACAGAATCTCACGGACCAGACCAGAGGCCGGCCAGCTTCATATGCCAGCCTGTTTGTGCGACACGTCCTGGTCCTCATTTGCCTTGCCTCACTTGCCTGCCTTTGCCTTGACCCCATGCCTGCTTGCCCTTGGTTGCATTGTGCCTGCGTCACCATCTCAACCATCCATGTGCGCTAGGACCATCCATCTCCCGTGTTTTGCAAGGACTGCTCTGCAGGCAGCCACACCACGGGGACTGCATTGGTGCAGCCCGTGTATCCATCATCTATCTTGTGTTTTGCATCCAGTCCATCTCCATCCACTCACATGTGCCAGGGACTGAATTGAGTAGCCCAGCTACCTCCTCCTTGTTCTTCTTGCATAAAGGCCAATTCAAATGGCTTGTGGGGCAGCGCATGGCCTGCCATGTTAGGGTGAGTTGCCTCTAGCAGCTGAGGTATGGAAAGAAAAGGAAGAGAAGGTTCAGTGAAACAAAAATAGGGACCTTTTGAGCAGGCCCTGAAGACGTCTGACCTTCCAGCTGCTGAGCACTCACCCACAGAAACTGTTAACCTTGCTGTGCCTTTTTCCTTCCACAGATAACAGGTCCTGGGCCATGGTTAGTGTAAATATTAGAAAATGTAAATAAGTTTTGCAACCCACCTGTGTGTCTGTCTTAGTGCAGGCAATTTAGTTAAGTTATCCGAGTGAGTCTGATAGTTTAGTTACACAGCACACTAGGTTATTTATTTTTGGGACATGTATTCAAAATGTCACACTCAGGGATCCGTAGGTAAAATGTACTCGGGGGACCTACACCTGCATGCCACACGAATGCTAACGACTCAGGTCGAGTCTAGCAAAAGGGAAGGGGGTGGTGTTACGGTTCTCGCAACCGTATGCATACAACATACAGGTGTCCCAAGTTAGTTATTCCATTAGTATACATGCGGATAGATCCCTTCCTTGTATGTCGTGGAGAAACACGGGGGTGTGTTGCGATGGGCTTTTAGTTCGTTAATAAATCATTTTCTCCTCTTATTTTATTTCCCCTTTTATTTGAACCACGGTACCTTCATCTCGCTTGCCTCCCACCCTCGCCTCGCTTACCATAGCATGACGAGTGCCTACCCAGAGACTCGTATTCCGAGTCAGAATCCTGACGTCCACTGTGGCACTTCCACCTTCCCAAACCCAGACACGTGGTGTGGACGGGCCTTGCCGGCCTCTGGCGAGACCCCGCCCAGGAAGGCGGACCACATGAAGGCCCGGTCCAATCGGGATGAACGATGATGTCGGCTTCGCCATGGCTCCACCCCCTCGCTCCGTGATCTATAAAATACCAAGCAATCCTCAGAGTAGAGTTTGATGGGATGAAAAGGAGTTCGTTGGAATGGGAGAAGGATTGCAAGGTTGCAGTTGTTATTGACGGGGTCGTTGTGAAGGTGTTCCGCTGCTTGGCTCTGACCACGTCCTGCCTCGACGGCCCGACTGCTGGTCCACGCACACCCGACCTCGACCGGGTCTCTTGCCTGGTCCTGTCGACTGCTCCATTTCTTGCCTCGGACTCCATCCTCTCCACTCAAGCTCCTTGACGGACACGATCTCCACACGTGCAGCTCTGGACCGAACCGCACGACCTTTGTCAGGTGCCGCACCACGGAGTATCCCTTCCCCTGAAACGCTCAGGTACCAGAAACTGTGACCTCAACTCCCTCCCTCCCTGGCTGCAAAAGTCCTTTTCTTTTCTTTGGGTTTATTCTGTCCGAGTGTGTGTCAGAGTGTGTTGGCACCTGTCCGTTAGATAAGCCTGTTTAAGACCTTTATTGTTGTAATTGTTGCTTTTATTAGACTCGCGTTAAGTCTGCACTGTCTGCTTTAATAAGTTGCTTGCATAATTGTCACACCACACCTCTCTCATCTTTCCCCTGCGTAACACACCAATAAACCTTTTTCCTGTGCCACATGCTTTTCCTCGCCTATTGTAAATAAATAATTGTAGAAATGTTCCCAACTCGCCTTTGTCTTTTCCTCCATTGGTCCAGCATGGTTCGGATCTGAGTTTGCCAGGTATTTATTCCCGATAATCCGTTCCTTCTTGCCGGTACATCCTTGGCAGTTCCGCTCGGCTGCATCCGATCCGGAAATGTAGTTGGGAGTTGGTACTCTACCGTAGTCGGTAGAGTGATCCAGTTCAGGCAAGGCGTACTGAGGGCATGGTTCCCCGGTAGTTGAAACCACGTGGTTAATTAGGTAACTTGATTCTAGACAGGAGGACCCTAGGCCATGCGGTTTAAGTATTGGCGTCCACGGTCGGTTAAGTGACCCGCCGCATCACGGAATTATCCGTGAGCGACGGCCTACAATTCTGGGGATTCTGGTGAGAATCGACCTATTTTCCCCCACCTAGTGGTGGTGGTGGTAGTTGTATGGCAGCTTAGCTGCTGGGGCAGCTATCATTTCTTGAAGTGTGACTGTGTTGCTGATGCAGTGCCCCTCCACAAGTACACACACTGGAACTGGTACTCATTTCGCCGAACTCGGAAGGATGACAGGCTGAGTCAATCCCACCTGGTATTAATTCAACGGCCATTGGGGCTTGAAATCAGGACCCTCGGATCCCAAACCGCCACCCTAACCGCTGAGACAACACCAGGCTGCACCAAGTGGTCATTCTCTCTACCAGACCCTGGCCCGCAACAATATATATATATATATATATATATATATATATATATATATATATATATATATATATATATATATATATATATATATATATGTACGAGCTGAAGTACCCGGTAATACCCGGGGAATTTGCTGGTAAGACTAAGTTCCTATTTTTCTCACGCGAGTTAGACTGCGGCATTAGTTGTATGGAGAAAATTAGGAAGGCTTCTTTTATGGGGTGACGCCGAGGGAGCAATGATTGTCGTCGCAACTGGTAAATATAGCGGTGCATTGAATGGTTAGGTTTTAAAGTTTAATATGAAAAACACTTAGTGCTTCTTGGTTGAAATATCTTGTTCTTGGAGCACTTTCTATACTTCCCTTCATCAGCTAGCTGCCTTTTAAACTGAGACACTCACTGAAAAATTCAATGAAACCATCCCAAACACACCTGAAAAAACCACAAAAGAACTCATCAAAAGAAGTGGTGTAACAATTGGAAGTGGAGCCCGAAAGAGGGCCGTGTTGCGTTCACTTTCAAATCAAACTTCAAACCACCCTCCAGGAATTTTTATGGAAAGCCACTTCACCCATCCTGGAGCTGAATGTTAGGTCTATATGTGTGTAAAGTTTCAACAAGATCGGTTCACTGGTCTAGGAGCTTATTGGTTACAAAGAAACAAACAGACAGAAGGACTGCCATTTATGTAGTAGATGTGGGTGTAAAAAAAAAAAATATATATATATATATATATATATATGTATGTGTGTGTATGTGTATAAACATATATATATATATATATATATATATATATATATATATATATATATATATATATATATATATATATATATATATATATATATATATATATATATTGTTGTGGTTACCAAATTCGCAAACCACCATTCAGGTCCCTTAGGTGAGGTATCTCGGTAAGTGCATGTGTAGTTAGGCCCAAACCCGTTGTCTAGTGGGAATACATGTCATATATGCGTGCTGCGACTCTTCAGGATAGCCGTTTTTCTTTTGCTATCTTTATTTTGGACCAACCGCCATGATTACCACCACAACCACAACATCAACCACCAACCACAACCACCGCTTCACCACAACCGCCACGACCTTCACGTCACACCTCGCAACCGTAGCATCGCCACCGTTCTTGCCCCGCTGTGGGTACCGGTGTTGGACTCGTGCAGGGCGCGCGTCGAACAGCGTGTACAAAATCACGGATTTTGTGCTTCAAAAACGGATCAAAAACGACACACGCCCACTTTTTGCCGTCCAATCGGTGAGCGAGGGGCGATTTGGCCCCGCCTCCAGGACGATCGATATATGCAAATTTGTGGATCAAAAAGCCTTCACGCCCACTTTTTCTCGGGCCAATGGGGAGCGAGGTGAAAGGTCAAAGGGAGGGGGTCAAAGGCGAAGCTACGGGGGGATAAAAGGACCGTGTTCGTCAGTCAGAAAGCAGGAGAGTCCAAAGAAGAGAGGAGAGTCCAAAGGAGAGTCCAGAGGCGGAGAGTAGGAGAGTCGAGAGTCGGAGAGTCCAACGGGGAGAGGAAGAGAGTCCAGAGGCGGAGAGGAAGAGAGTCGAGAGTCCAGAGGCGAAGAGTAGGAGAGTAGGAGAGTCGGAAACAGAGAGTCAAGACTTCGCGGGCGGTGGAGCTGCTCGTCGTGTGCGGAACGGAGGGACGGAGCTGTGGAAAGGCGGCGACACCAGACGAGGGGGTGCTCGCGTCGTGCAGGAAGCTGCACCCGAGGGAGGCCGACAGCGCGACCTGGCCGAGGTGGAGACGCTCGTCGCACATAATAAAGATCCTCTATACCCCGAGCATCAGCAACCCCCTCCTGTTTCCCCCCGCGCTGAGATAGTGCGACCAAGGGGGCCCCTTTCCCACCCCCTGCCAGACACTGTCCGCGAGGTCCGCGGAGTTGGGGCGCCATCGCCGCTCCGCGTCTCATCACCAGACGGGTAGGCGCGACCCGGTCTCGGCCTCAGGCCCGCCTCATCCTTGAGGGTATTCTTTCCTTGGTTTTGGGTATGTGTTGTCGGCGCCGTCTGTGAGGTAGAATTGTATAAGTGTTGCCGTGTGCTCGGTAGTCGGTATTAGCTCTGCATTGTGTTTTCGCTTTTACATTTGCTTTTTGTGTAAATTGCATTGTGTCTTTTCTGTGTGCATTTGGTGGAATTGTATATGTGTGCTTCCCGTGTGCCGCGAATAAATGTGCTTTTGTGTTGAACTGTTTCCCGCTTCGCTTCGTCATTTCTCCCATTGAATCCTCATCTTGCTTCACGTAAAGGGTTGGTAGTGGGCTGAATACGCCCGATAATCAATCGAACCGTCGAGGTCGACGATAACACCGCTCGGTTATTCTGATAGTACGGAACGGGTCGCTTAAGTGGCCCGTGTCCGAAGTCGACCTGCGGCGAGGTGCGATCGCCCGGTCTACCCTCCACGTGGGTACTTAGGTAGGTCGAATTTGGCGAGCAACCCTATCCCACGCGGGGGCTGATTGGCTCGATCGCGGTGAGACCGAAAGGTCCACCCGTGACTGGTTCCCGGCGTTAGTCCGAGAGGGTCACGACTGGATTGTCCGTCCGGTGGGCGACGTGCCGCGATTCGAGTTACGTGGCCGTCAGCACGCCGGCGGGCGCGAAATCCGCAACAATATATATATATATATATATATATATATATATATATATATATATATATATATATATATATATATATATATATATATATATATATATATATATATATTGTTATGGCTGTGGAAATTCGCAAACCACCATTCAGGTCCCGTAGGTGAGGTATCTCTTGAGTACATGTGTAGTTAGCCCCAAACCCGTTGTTTAGAGGGAATAAATGTGATTCATTCGGGCTGCGACGCTTTAAGATAGGCGTTTTTCTGTTCTATCTTTATTTTGAACCAACCACGTCTCAACCGCCATCACACAACAACCACCAACCACAACGCCGCTTCACAACAACAACAACCACACCTGCCTCTCAACAACCACGCCATCCTCACCACTCCGCCAGCAACCGTCAACATCTCCATGAACACAAAAGGGGAACAACAACAACTCCCGCCCCGATTTCTCTGGTAAACAAGGATGACGGTTGAAGCTCAACTCCCGACACGATTTCTCTGGTAAACAAGAATGACGGTTGAGGCTCAACTCCCACCCCGATTTCTCTGGTAAACAAGAATGACGGTTGAAACTCGGCTCCCGCCCCGATTTCTCTGGTGGAATGTCCCCCCCCCCGCGTGCCGCGAAGGGAGGGGCGGGGTGCCAGGGAAATAAAAGGGCGCACAAAAAAGTGACACCAGAGGAGGTCAGGTCAGGGCGGTCGGTGAGAGTGTCAGTATCAGTCGGCGGTTCATGTCTTCTGCCCGTCTGGGTCTTGGAGAAGCGGTCCGTAGAGCAAACCGCTCGTTGGAGCTTGCAGTCGGTGGGGAGTCCGGACGTCGCAGAGGGACGCGGACTGGAGGTGCCGCTCTGCCAGCTGTATCGCGTGGACCTGCGTGTTCGTACAAAGAACGCCGGAGAGAGCTCGCCCACCATCGCACCGCGAGGGTGCAGGTAACCTGCAACGGTCTCGTGGTACTCTTTTGGTCTGCCAAGTCTCACGCTATAAAGGCCCACGGGCCCCTTCTGCCCCCTTGTCTTTGAGGGTGGCCTTTTCTTTTGTTTTTTTTTGTATGGATCTTGTGGCGCCGTGTCTTGTAAAGCAAAACTGTATAAGTGTTGCCGTGTGTTCGCGTCTTCGGTCGTTGCTCTGCATTGTTGTTTTTGTTTTAAATTGATATATGTGTGCTCTTCGTGTGTCGTGTAAATAAAGTGCATTATGTTGAATTGTTCCCTGTTTCGCTGCGTCCTTTCCTTCGTTTGAATCTCCATCTTGCTTCACGTAACGGGTTCGTCGTGGGCTTAATACGCCCGATAATTAATCGGAACCGTCGAGGCCGACGATAACACCGCTCGGTTATCCCGAACGGAACGGACCTTACGTACGGAAGTACGTACTATCCCGATATGTACTTAAGTACGTACTATCCCGATAGTACGGAACGGACCGCTTAAGCGGCCCGAGTCCGGAGTCGACCTGCGGCGAGGTGCGATCGCCTGGTTTACCATCCGCGTGGGTACTGAGGTAGGTCGAGTTTGGCGAACAACCCTATCCCACGCGGGTGGCCGATTGGCACGATCGTGGTGAGGCCGAAAGGCCCACCCGTGACTAGCTCCCGGCATTAGTCCGAGAGGGTCACGACAGAATTGTCCGTCCGGTGGGCGACGTGCCGGGATTCGAGTCACGTGGCCGATCACACGCCGGCGGGCGCGAATTCGCAACAATATATATATATATATATATATATATATATATATATATATATATATATATATATATATATATATATATATATATATATATATACATACATATAAAATAGAAGACTTTTTGCACACTGCTCTTCCCAATTCCATATAGAGGCGATGCATGACGTCATCGCTGGGCGCCGAAGGAAGGGTCTTCGGCATCTTCAGGGTCGTTTTGGGTCATCATTGACTTCTGAGTCTTCAGGGTCTTTTGGTCTCTTGTGTCTTTGGGTCTTCAGTGACTCTTGGGACTTCAGTGTATTTGGGGATTTTTGGGTCTTTAGGTGTTTTTTGTTCTTCTGGGTCTTTTGGTTTTTGGTGACATTTGGGGTCTTCTGGTTCTTTGGGGTCTTCACGGTCTTTGGAATCTTTGGGGTCTTCTGGGTCTTTGGGATCTTTTGGGACATTTGTGTCTTTGGTGACTTTTGGGTCTTTCAGGTCTTTGGCAACCATTTCGTCTTCGGGATCCTTTGAGTCTTCGGGGCCTTTGGTGACTTTTGAGTCTTCAGGTTCTTCAGGGTCATTTTTGGTTTTCATTGATTTCTATGTCTTCAGGGTCTTTTTGGTCTTTTGTGTCTTTGGGGACTTTTGTGTGCTCAGTTTTTACTCTCTTTGTTTGTTGTGAAACCTCGTTTAACCGCCAGTGCTGGGACACGTTCGTATCTGGCAGTTATGCGAGGGTGGCGGTTGAACGGGGTGGGGGGGGGGGGTTGCAAGAAGGGATTCAGATGTCCGATATCAATGTCACGGTCTGTCCGTGCCACTACACAGGCATCCACGTGCGCCAGAATTGATCTATTGCGGGCACGTTCCAACAGTCTTTCGAGTTTATTTTACCTTCTATTCCATCCTGTTTGGATCAAGCGATAAGAAATGGATAACAAAAATATATAATATGTAAACTACATGTACGCCAGCCACAGGCATATTCACATGTATGTACTGTATTTGTTTCTGCAGACATGTTTAAAAAAACAGAGCTCAAAGTCATGGGCTCATAGTTATTATGCATATCATTTGCTTATGCCATGATAAGGAACTGAAGATCGTAAATTACAATCTGTACAAGTGTTTTGATTACCACTGAACACATTAGTCAAATTACAGTACTGGTGAAATGGAAAGGCCTACCAAAAATATAATAGAACTGTCCATCCTGTGAAACAGGACATGACCACCACGAGCTAGCACATAGAAGGCTATTGAGAACTTGACAACATAGGCCTAGGCTGATGATGATGATTTGAAGAAGTCTGTGATGGAAGTTTGCTTAGTGGTTGCCACAGAAACTCTGTCAATCTCAAACTGCAACCGGCGCGCCGCCTTCAAACCCGAATCAGTGGATGATGAGTGGGCTTCAAGGTACCTGAACATGAGATCAATTGTGACTTTGGCCTCAATGGATGAAGGTGGGCATGGTACATCAACATCATCGTCACCATAATCATCACCATCTGTGGTGTCTATGCGTGCAAGTTCAACAATTTCCTCATTGGTGAGGTCTTCCCCAGTGACTATGGCTGAATCCACACTCTTGAACTCCTCAGGGGTCATCAGCCTCTCTGTGGGTATGTTGCACACCTCTGCCATTCGCTCGGGGATGTTGCTATAATCTCTGGCCGTCGACATTGCGGGGGATGACATAGGGATGTTAGCTGACGCAATAGTACCTGTACTAGCTGTGGGAAGTATTTTCACGTGCTTCCAGCAGTTAAAGATTGTCGATTCTTCAATGTCATCTCAGGCCATCTTCAAGAAACGAATTGCCTCATTCAGTTGTAAATCTGGCGTGTGTCCAGAATCGTAGGCATCAATTAAATGCCTAATTTGCCGTCGACGGTAGTGCGCTTTGAAAGCCTTGATGATACCTCCGTCCATCGGCTGTAAGTGGCTCGTTGGTGTCGGCGGAAGGAAATGCACTTTAACGTTGGTCAAAGTGCTCTGGCCCTGGTCGTTAGATGGCGTGATGTGGCTTGACGCATTGTCAAGCAGTAACAGTACATTCCGATTTTCTCGCTTCATTCTCCGATCGAATTAAAGTATCCACTCAGAGAAGATGACGGCCGTCATCCAGGCCTTTTTGTTTGCAAAGTAATCCACATACAAATCTGGGCGGAAGTGGAGAAAGCGTCGCGGTTTCTTCGCATGTCCTATGACAAGCGGCTTCAGTTATCCGTGCCGTCAGGATTTGACATAAGTGCCAGCGAGATGCGAGTTTTTACCTTTTTGATGCCTTTTGTGGCCGATTCGACGGTAAGACACCGGTCAGGCAACATCCGATAGTACAAACCAGTCTCGTCCATGTTGTATACATCTCGTAGATGATACTTCGCTATCTCGGCCATCTCCTTACTGCTCCCTTCACGGATTGTTCCTTCGTCCATGCCGGCGCTTTCACCGCTGATGGCTCTGTTGCATATGTTGAATCGACGTTTGAAGCACTGCAGCCGCCATTGGTGTAACCAAACTTACCGATGGACATGACCTCTCTGAAGAACTTAGCCTTTGTTTGTAGTATGCCCTTGGTCACAGGGAGGTTTTTCGCACGACCGCCCGAAAACCACAGATACACTGCCTTCTCCATATGCTCATGACGAGCGTGGTGCAGCACCTTGGCGGATGACGAAATATCATCAGTCGCACTCATCCATTTTGCGGCATCGGCGACGATATCGCCAACTGTCTGGCGCTTAAGTTCAAGTTTCCACAGAAGAGAGAAATGATTAGCAATCTCTTGCTGGCTCGTAGACTAGTTCTCCTTTGCGTATTCGCATATCATGCATTTCTGATGAGTGTTAAACACAATCTAGGCCTCATTCTTCCAGACATGCTGAATGAAATCTTTGAACTGAACAGTCTCAATGCACTGCGCGAGGCAGATGGGACCAGCACGTGCTCCCGCTGACCATTCACCAATGATGACTAAGGTTATATTTAGATGATTGCACACTATTCGTGATGTGGCGAAGTACAGGCGATCGCTGGCGGTTGGCCCTGGCGGATAAACGAGGGTGTTTTTCATTGTTATAAGTACTTATGTACTGGGAAAACGTTGGCGGATGGAGGTGGTGGATCGTAATTGAAAAATGCATTATGGAAATTGGGAAACCCTGATTTCCAGGCGGAAGGTGAGGGTGGCAGTTAAAAGGGGGCGGTTAATCGAGGTTACACTGTACTTGCAAAATCGAAGATTTTTCAAGTATATTAGTTCGTCGATTTTGTTATTCTGTCTATGTGTCTGTCCGTTTGTCTGTCACCTTCAGGTCACAATTTAAAATCGATATTCACTGAACTTCACCACATGGTAGAGTTTGTCATAAGGAAGAAGCATATTGTCAAAAGGTCAACACAGGCCCAAGGTCACAAACTCAGGTGGTATTTATAAAATCCTCAATTTTCATCCAATTGACTTGAAATTTGAAGAGGATTTATATTTCAGATCATTGAATTCAAACAATTATTTTTTAAGGTCAACAAAGACCAAAAGGTCAACATAACCCAAGGTCAACAACTCAGGTCCTCCTCTAAAATCCTCAATTTTCACTCGATTGATTTGAAATTTGAAGAGATGCTATATTTCAGGTCAATTAATTCAACCAGCCAATTCTTTTTCAGGTCTACATTGACCAAAAGGTCAACATAGGCCCAAGGTCAAAAACTAACATGGCATTTCTATCATCCTCAATTTTTATCTGATCGACATTAAATTTGAAGTGAATTTATATTTCATGTCCCTGAACTCAACCACCAATTATTTTGGAGGTCCACATCGGCCAAAATGTCAACATCAGCCAGATTTCTGAGATTGTCAATTTTAATCTGATTCACTTGAAATTTGAAGAGGAGTTGCATATTTAGTCATTAAATTTAACCACCAATTATTTTTGAGGTCTAATTTGTTTTATGGACTTTACAAGTATCGTGCTCTGCACGACGTCTTCTTGTTTGTTTGTTTGTTTGCTTGTCAATTGCCAACAAGTCACAATTCTAAACCGATCATCATGAAACTTCACGAAGTTGTAGAGGTGGCCTCAACTGAGAAGCATATTGGTTTTGAGGTCAAAGGTCATCTTGAGGTGAAAGTTCTCAAATAGTCATTTTTCATCCGATTGACTGAAAGTTGAAGAGGATTTGCATTTTGTATCACCAAATTGGGAAACCAATGATTTGAGGTCAAAAGGTCAAAGGTTACCTCAAGGTTAGACTTCTAAAATTTAAAAAAAATCTGAAAAATCGTCAATTTTCAACCAATTGAATTCAAAATTAAATATCAATTGCATAGTGCATTCCTGATTTGGGAAGCCAACAGTTTTTGATGAAAAGGTCAAAGGTAAATCAAGTGCAAACATCTAAAATCAGCAATTTTTAACTGAAACATCAATTTGCATCCTGTTTACTTGAAAATTTAACAGCAATTGTACAGTCCATCACGGAATTGGGAAAACAACTATTTTTGAGGTCAAAATGTGAAAATGTCAACTTAAGGTCAAACACCTTGGGAAAAAACCGTGTTTTTTTTCTGGAACTGCTTGTCAGATTGAAACAAAATTTTCAACATCAGAGGTTCTACTTATGCAGAATGTTTTGATTATAATTATGACATCATAGATCACGTGGTGTGGCATGTTGGTTGGAACATTTTCCATGTTTTTTCATGTTTTCCATGTTGGAAAAATGGGGAAAAAAACTTTGGACTTCTGTATCTCAAAAACCACACCAAGAAAAAAATTGAAACTTGGTACATGTCTAGTAATCTGCATGGGGAATACGTGTTTTTTAATGACGTCATACGTGCCTTCATTCTGACATCATAATTGCATATGAAGAACACTACATCTGATCAGTTTGAAAAAAATTTAAGGTCATCAAGGGACAAAATGGTCCACATAAAATTTTTTTATATCATCACCGGTCACGTGATTCATCAGCCATATTGTTTTTTTTTTATAGAAACCTTTCAAAATCTTCTTCTTTGAAAGGGCTGAATAGATCGAGGTGAAACTACACATATGACCACCTATCCAAAAGGAACAAAAGGTTCACACATATGATGTCATGGGTCACATGAGCCTGGAGTTGGCTCGGTGGTTAAGGTGGCGGCTTGGGATCCTAGGGTCCTGAGTTCAAGCCAGGTCAGCCGCTGAATTAATACACCAGGGGGTTGACTCAGCCTGTCATCCTTCCGAGGTCGGCGAAATGAGTATCAGTTCCAGTGTGTGTGTGTGTACTGGTAGAGGGGCACTGCATCAGCGACACAGTTGCGCTTCAAGAAATGATAGCTACCCTGGCAGCTGAGCTGCAATACGACCACCACCATAGGTCACATGGTTTGGCAGCCATGTGTGGAAGAATTCAGTTCTTCTCTTTTGGAGTCTAAACCATTTATTAGCAGCACACATCAAATTACAAATAACAACAAACATGTGCGTGAGAAAAAGGATAACAAAACAAATAATAACAAACATGATCCTCTTTCTCCCCAAAATGCACAGAGCAATTGTTTTTATACTATTCTGGAGTGCAAAAGACATGGGAGAGCGAAACATCTGGCAAGGGTGAATGGGGTGGGGGCTGGCAAACATGAGAAATGGAACTGCAGACATGGCCACTTTGGGAGGGAAGGGGTGATAGACATGCTCAGATCATGATTGCAGTTTGGGAACATGAGGCCGGCCATGAGAAGGAGAGGGTAACAACAAAGCTAAGACAAAATATGAAGAGGCCGAGTGAATAGAGAAACAACCCACTACTTTGATCATACCTTCCGTTCACCAGTGAGCAACCAGATTCTCAAAATACGACATTCCGTTTTATGCTGTCATTTTATCATCCTTGGGCAACGAGGCGTCTGTTGCAATCTCCTTTCAGGAGTTATTTAATTACCATTAGACAATAGGTGCAAAGTGTCCTTCATTTGAGCAGCAGAGCAGTTTCCTTTAAACATTGGAAATACTATGTTAGATATCTATATTTAAATGAGATGAAGCACATAAGATTTATTAAGATACCATTTTATCTTGCTTGTATATCATACACATCACTATGGAGATCAAAAGGCTGCAAAAAGATTTTACTGACAGTCAATTTGATTTCAGCACAAAAGTATCACGTTATTCTATACTGTTAAAAACAAAGGATAACGAAATTGAGAAAACATGAATATAATTAATTTTATTTCCTCCACAACCCCCCTTTTGTCCTATTAGGACAAATTTACATAATTATATTACACGTGATCACCATACCCAATTCCTAAAGGAGAGAAGACGTGTGTTTCACAAGTTCACCCACATTAACGGCAACGAGCATTCGCAGGAGAAGAATGTTGAATGACGGCCATTTTGATCGCACCCCAGACGGGTTAATGAGCGTGTTTTCACCTAGTTTATGGCCTGTTCATCATCACCAACTGTCATGTGTTGTGAAGGCATGCTACCCGAGGCCAAATGATAAACGGTTCAGGATGTAGATAGAGCAGCACCCAATGGGAAACACAGTTTAGATGCTCCCTGCACTGCATGGAAGGTAGGCCCTGGCTGGTATGAGCATGGGCCTGACAATGGGTTGCAGATGATCCTTGAAGAAATAGAGGGAGCTTGAGACACAACCCAGAGGTCCAGCCTCAGCAGAACTTTGAACTCAGGGTCCGAAAACGGCAGTTCGGGCAATCAAGTTCATTCCACCAAAACGAGCTACGTACGGCAGAGGCAACATTGATGGCTCCAGTTGCTATGACCTCATGATGCAATGGCCTTCACACCATTGGGCACACGTTGTGTCAGCAGGAGTAGGAATGGCTCTGATCAGCAGGTGTGACAATGACTCGCTGCATGGACTGTCAGGGCCTTATTGTGCATTGTGCAACCACGGCAAGTTCACAATGTATCTGCAGAGCAAGGGTTTGCGAGTGTGGTTGGGGTCGTGCCCCCCAGGCAGGCACCATGCAATGACGATGTTAAGTCTTTGCCTTCTCGGGGTTTGACGTGTCCAACCTTCTCTTCAGTGGGTTTTTTTCCCCTTTTTTGCATGCTCGTTTCATCTCCTCAGGAAGGGGATCGTGTCGTGATCACGTGTTGAATACCCAATCACCCAAATCTGAGTTCTCCCAATCATCCAATCTTTCCGTGGTAGTTCTTCCAAAGCTTCATTGGAGGAAATCGTATACTGCATAGTTCAACTGCTCTCAACACTCCGAAACAAACAAAAGCAAGGTTAAACACTGTTTAATTCACCATAAACCCACAAACAATAAAACGTCGTGGGCTCATGCATCTCAACAAGACTGACAAAGGTTCTTATGGAAGCATTTAACTTGCATTACCATGTTATATCTAAATTTTACCTTTCTTTTTTCCTTTTCTTTTCACACCTAAATGACATGCTAAAATCTAAAGAAATCTGAGTTTTATGTATCATCTCATTTGCTCTCAAAAACAATCATCTCATTTGCCATTGGAATATAGAAAGGGAAGCAGTATTTTTTCGGGTTCCAATCTGCACCATTCTAAAAAGGCCGCTTCAGTTTGTGCCATGAAAGAGGAATCGTTTGAGGGAAAATTACCCCCTCTTTAAGCATGAAGCAATCAGTAAAGGTGACTTTTGTGAGGGCAATGTTGTGGAAGCACAACTGAAAAGTACAATGACACATGCTAGAATGAACCTAAAACCTTTAAAAAATCTTCTTTAGAACGGCTGGACAGATCGAGGGGAAACTTCACAGACATGTTCCCCAAGCCTTGGGGAAGCCAGGATATTCACGAGTAATTGATGTCACATCACCTGACAGCCGTATTGTATTGAGTGAAAAATCTTAAAAAATTGCTTCTCCTGAACCGCTAAATTAATCGACATGAAACTTCACAATTATGATCTCGGAGTGATATGGAATATAAGTTTTAATTATCAACCTGATCCAATATATGGCAAGGATGCCAGAATTATTTCATTTTTTGAATCTGGGTTCTTTATTATTTATATTTTTGACAGGCTCACTTGGCTGTGCCTGGAATGGGTTGGAGGTTAGAAGAGTAACAGCTGATATGCAAATCCTATCCAGGTTCCTTCTGAGGACTCAATCTTTGCTTTTTGCTTGTTTGGTTTCCTTATGATTTCTTCAATGCAGGACTATACCTATTTGATCTTCCGTTTGATTAGAATTAAATTTATTTCAATGCCATTCTAAGTTCAATGGAGTAATCACAATCATCATGGGTCAGGGTCAGGTGTCTGATAAAAGTGGGGTTGAATCAAAGTGGGACAGCTTGTTACCCGGTCCTCACTGCCAGCAGTTAAAAAGGGGCAGTCCTAGTTATATTGTTACGGCTGTGGAAATTCGCAATACACCATAAAGGGTCCTTAGATCAGTTATGACGCTAAGTTTATGTGCAGATAGGTCCCCACCGTTGTTTAAAGGGACTTTCTTCGTGTTCACCGGGCTGCAATCCTTTGAGTTAGCCGTTTTTCTTTCGCTATCGTTATTTTGGACTGTCCGAAAACGTCGAACGAAGGCCCCGTGGAAGACCTGCAGCAACGCGCGAGTTTTCCCGCCGTTTTGCGCCACCAACGCTGGCACGAGAAGCAGCAAAAAGCTCGCTCGCGATTGGTGGACACGGGGCGTGAGGCAGTCGGGAGGGGGAATGCCCATTTTCGAGGAGCTTCTCGAAAGAGCTCGAAGGGAGGCGGAGCTGAAAAGGGGGTGGAGCGAAGGGGCTGAGCCCCACGCTATATAAGGCGGACCGCACGCGGGGCTCGCTCTCTTCTTCTACGTGCTGGATTGCTCTGCTTCTTCTTCGTCGACGTCATCCGCTCTCTTCTGGATCGTCGAGGTCGTCTTCTCCCTCTGGGCGCCAAGTTGTGAGGGTTGCGAGCTGTGGTCCAGGGTCGATGAGCGCATGAGAGGAGAGTGCCGGAGAGGGCTCGCAGACCGTCACACCTCGAGGGTGCAGGTAACCTGCTACGGTCTCGTGGGACCCGTTCGGTCTCCCAGGTCCCATGTCATAAAGACCCAAGTGGTCCAGCCTGACCTTGTCTGTGAGGGGGGTCTTTTCTTGTGTTTCTTTGGGGTTTTTGAATGAATGTTGTAGTGGCGCCGTCCTGTCAAGTAAAACTGCTTAAGTGACTGTAAATTTATTAATTATATTCGGTCGTAGTGCTTGCCCTTGCTTTTGTTTGCCTGCTTTTGTTTCTATTTGCCTGTATACGTGCTTGCCTGTTGTTCCTATTTGCCTGCTTACGTGTTGTATAATAAATCTCCTTGTGTGAAATGTATCCTGTTCGTCGTCTCTTTTCCCATTGAAAGTGCCATCTTGCATCGCGGAATAAATAGCTGGGTTTTAAACACCCGTTAAATAGAATTGGATCTGGCGAGGTCGGCGATAATACCTGCTCAGTTATCACTGCAGAACGGAACGGACCGCTTCAGCGGTTCGTGTCCCAAGCCGACCTGCGTCGAGGTACGATCGCCCGGTCGACTGCCCGCGCAGGTACTTAGGTTTATCGAGTTTGGCGAGTGACCCTATCTTGCGCGGGTAGACAATTGGCATGGCCGTGGTGAGGTTGAAGACCCACCCGTGACAGGGTTCCGGCGTTAGCTCCGGAAAGTCACGACTGAATTGTCCGTCTGGTGGGCGACGCAGTTGCTATTAGTGGGAAGTGGCCGATCGCACGCCGGCGGGCGCGAATTCGTAATAATATTTTATTAATTACGAAACACACCAGTAAACAAATGCCGCACAAAATACACCACTGAAAACAAGTCCTGTCGAGGGGCTGCAATCTCTGATTGCTCTTTTTCTTGTTTCTTTCTGTGCTGTCGCTGATGATTCGCCAACAAGCGATGAAATTGATCTGGCAGCAAAGGGGGTGTGCAGCATTGGGATTCTCATGTGTGTACTATGTGTGAATATCTTTACAGCTGAGGAGGAATTCTGGGAAGGGTTTGAAAGAGCAAAGTACCTACCTGGGGTAGCCTTTCATGGTTGCTTTATGCAGCTTCTTCGGCAAGAAGGGAATGGGAGGAGTCGTTTTTACATACATACATATATATATATATATATATATATATATATATATATATATATATATATATATATATATATATATATATATATATATATATATATATATATATATATATATATATATATATATATATATATATATATATATATACACAGTCATGCGCCACTTAACGACGGGGTTACGTTCTGAGAAAAGCGTCGTTTACCGACGTCGTCGTTGTGTGAACATTATATATATATATTTTTTTTTTCGTTTTCGAACATCGTACTTACACAAACCTAGACACCTAGGCTATATGGTGTAGCCTATTGCTCCTCGGATACATACCTGTACAGCATGTTGCTGTACTGAATACTGTGGGCAATTGTAACACACATCCAAGAGAGACGGAAGACACGTTAGTTTTACCTGTGTGCTGTTCATGACGGCCATGTGTGTTGTTAGCGGCAGCTTACGATCTCCTCTCGCATCAATTATAGAAAGGTGAATAAATAGCGCTTGGATTTTATAAATATGTAATTATTGCATCGATGTTATAATTTATAAATGAAATGAGCACCTGTCAATTGTGATATATATTTTCAGAACAGTGCGATTGTTTAACAACATGAAAAGCTTCACCAAAGAGAAATTTGCGTTTTAATTTCGACTGTAACAACGATTTATTCGCGGAATTCTTCAATTCAAAGGTAATTTACTTGCTGGAAGGTAAACGTGCAAACATTGGATCAGTTTGAAAGCCGATTTCCTTGAATCCCGATTTAGCAATACCCTGTTTTTTTCGCGATGTCATTTTATGGACCTCAACGATCGCATTATAACAGGGCCACACTGTCATTTATTATCATTATGAGGTATTATGTACTGTACAGTGTACATAATTGTACGTGCTATTTTTATACGACTGGCAGCGCCACAGCGCGACATCACTCGGCGATAGGAATTTTTCAGCTCCATTATTATGGAGCTGGCTTGGGCGTAACCAGGATGAGGCAGACGAGGCGGTTTCCTCGTCGCTCATTTCCTGAAATATGATCTGGCCTGAGCCCTCTGGCCATCTAAACTATCAAAGCTACCCGGCAGTGCTCTGAATACTCATCTCCACTCCTATCACAATACCTAAATAGGACAATACCCCCCCTCCCCCCCCCTGGACAGTGACTGAACAACCCTCCTCCCAGTACACTGATCTCATGAGGCACCAGCTCTCATGAGGACACCTTGCGCATCCTCAAGGCTTGGTATGCCAGTCTGCACAGAAGAGTGGCATGAGCCTTCAACCATCATAAGGATGATGAGGAACATTGCGATTGAATGATGAGAGAACATGTGGGGTCGGGCATGGTGCGGGTGTGGTGAGGGTTTACCATGGGTGCTAAAATGTTTTGACACAAACACAATTTACTGTTTGACTGTATGGATATATATATTTTTATATATATATATATATATATATATATATATATATATATATATATATATACACATATATATATATTTTCATGATTAATGTGGTTGAAATGAACATTAACATTTTAAAATTTTGAGCATTGAAATTAGCCAAGAATAGGTTTCTGGGCATTAAAAATGCATTGGCTTCTGGGGGCCTTGAGCGGCCCCCAGGCCCCTCGCCATAATGGCTTGGCACCGTTGGCGCTCGTGACACTGCGCTACACGCACCGTCACATCAACCAAGTTCGCCTAATCGCTTTTGGACCTCTGGCTACGCCCTTGGCTGGCAGATCCGTCGTATATATGCGATCACCGTCGTAAATTCTATTATGGGACCACCTTCGTATATGCGATCCATCATTGCCCGAAACGTCGTTTTGCTGCACATGACTATATATATATATATATATATATATATATATATATATATATATATATATATATATATATATATATATATATATATATATATATATATATATTGTTACGAATTTCGCCCGTCCGGCGTGCGATCGGCCACGTAACTCGAATCGGAACGCGTCGCCCACCGGAACGGACAATTCTGTTGTGACCTTCCTGGAACTACCGCCAGGAGCCAGTCACGGGTGGGGGTTTAACCTCACCATGATCGTGCCAATTGCCTACCCGCGCAGGATAGGGTTGCTCGCCAAATTCGACCTACTTAAATACCTGCGCGAGTGGTCGACCGGGCGATCGTACCTCGCCGCAGGTCGACTTCGGACACGAACCACTCAAGCGGCTCGTTCCGTGCTGCAGGGATAACTGAGCGGAGTTATCGTCGACCTTGACGGTTCAGATTACTTATCGGGTGTTTCAACCCACTACAAATCCCTTACGTGATGCAAGATGGAACTTTCAAACAAACGAAAGGACGCAACGACATGGGAAACAGTTCAACAAGCAAGCACTTTATTTTCACACATACAACACACGCACGTATGTACAGCCATGCAATCAATGTGGGAAAAGCAAAATGCAACAAAAGCAAAAGCACGACTACCAACTATAGTTATTTACAACACTTACACAATTATACTTGTCGGGACTCGGTGCCACATCATGCATTCAAAATAAACAGGAAAGACCTCCCCATAAGCAGTCCTACCCGCGCCCTCGTGGCATGATGGCAGGCAAGCCGCAATGTCCGTGCATCTGCGTCCCGACTCCGTGCCCCTGGCGTGGTCGGTGAGCCCTCTCCGGCGTGCTCCGAGCCAGCACGGTTTGGTCGGCACCACGGTTAGGGTGGGGAATGAACGGGGTCACCGGCACTATCTCAGCGCGGATGTGGGGGGGGGAGAATTGTTGATGATCAGGGTCGAGCGAGGGGAATGGCTGGCTGGCTTGGTCGCTTGTGAGAGCGAACGTGGCTCGATTCCAACGACGAGACGAGCCCAGCGACCAGCGACGAGACGACACCACACTACAACTCTGTTCCACACAGACTCGCGTTTTTTATAGACCGGAGGAGGAGCCTGTATGCAGATTTTAGGATCAAAAC
>NC_140974.1:29582563-29585063 GCF_056783735.1 Eptatretus burgeri | reverse complement strand
GAAACCTGAAGGATCTGGAGAAGATCTGTATGGAGGAGTGGGCCAAAATCCCTGCTGCAGTCTGTGCAAACCTGGTTAAGAACTTCAGGAAACGTCTGATCTCTGTAATTGCAAACAAAGGTTTCTGTACCAAATATTAAGTTCTGTTTTTCTGATGTATCAAATACTTATTTCATGCAATAAAATGCAGATTAATTATTTAAAAATCATACAATGTGATTTTCAGGATTTTTGTTTTAGATTCCGTCTTTCACAGGAGAAGTGTACCTATGATAAAAATTACAGACCTCTACATGCTTTGTAAGTGGGAAAACCTGCAAAATCGGCAGTGTATCAAATACTTGTTCTCCCCACTGTGTGTGTGTGTGTATATATATATATATATATATATATGTATGTACAAATACAATGATGATGTTAAGTCTTTGCCTTCTTGGGGTTTGACTTTTCCAACCTTCTCTTCAGTGGGTTCTTTTTAATACACTTTTATAGTGTTGTGGATTTTCGCCCGTTCGGCATGCGGGCGACCGCCTTCAGCTAAATTGTGGCCACACGTGCCCACCGAACGAGCAATCTCGTCGCAACTTTTCGGATCAATGCCGAAACCCAGCTACAGGTGTTGTTAACCACACCATAAACCAGCCAACTCTTCTGTCCACGCGCTACAGGGTCGATCGCCGAATTGTCGATGTACCTAATTATTCGCGCAGACAGAAATGCCGGGGATTTACACCTCAACGGAGCCTGCACGAAAATGAGCCACTTTAAGCAGCTCATTCCGTTTGCGATTGCCGAGCAGTTTTAAATCGCCAAGCCCCGTCAGACCAGATGTATGTTTTATCGGCTATTAATTAGCTAGCTATTTATTCCGAATGCAATTATGACAGTCAATGGAATGAAAGGACGCAACGAGCAGGTGACATTTCAACATTGGGGACATTTATTTGTACACGTAAGCAATGCAATGAATGGGGGTAGGGGACAAGAAACGAGCAAAAACCTACAGCCGATATCTATTTATTATATACAAAATTGTACATGCACTTACAACAATTCTACTTACGGACAAGGCGCCACAGACTTTCATGCAAAAACCCCAGAAAAGAAAGATAGAACTGGGCTCGTGAGCCTTTAATGTTCCTCGGAGCTGGGATGACCGAAGGAGCTCTGCGAGGCCGGGCAGGTTACCTTTGTCGCCCTTGAGGCGACTCGATGGGTCTTTTGGTCGACGACCCTCCATATGTCTCTATTGTCAATGCGGCAGCTGTTGTCACGGCGGCGTGGTTGGTCCAGGGCCGAGCAGCGCGCCCAACTTTCCATGGCTGTCTCCCGACTCTGACTCTCATCTCCCGACTCTGGTCTCCAGACCCGAACTCCACTTGACTCCACCAACTCTCCACTTGACTGGACTCACCAACTCGACTCCACTCACCCACTCTCCTCTCGGCGTTCCAATGCGGCCCTTTTATTGGGTCAGGGGCGTCCGCCCATCCCTTCTCGGCGCGCGGGGGCAAAAATCCTAGGAGTGATGGAGTTGTTTTTCTTCAAAGCATACTTTTTGTAACCGTCACTTTTGTTTACCCGTTCTGAGGGACCCGCCCCAACCGTCAATCCTGTTTTCGTCCCAGAATATCGGGGTGGGAGTTGTTGAGTTGTTCTTTTTGTTTGTAGAGATGCCGTGGTTGTAAACTTTGTGGCGTTGTGGTGGAGGTGGCGTGGTTGTGGAGTTTGTTGGCGTTTTGGTGGAGGTGGCATGGTTGTAGAGATGTTGTTGTTTGTGGAGATGTTGGCGGTTGTGGAGAAGGTGGTGAGGAGATGTTGGCGTTTTGGAGAAGGTGCTGAGGAGATGATTGTTTAAAATAAAGATAGAAAAGAATAACACTCCCTCAAGATTCACAGCCTGTCACACGAATAAATCCCATTATACATCGGTGGGGAAATCTAACCTGGACACACACTTCGACATAACTGATCTATATATATATATATATATATATATATATATATATATATATATATATATATATATATATATATATATATATATATATATATATATATATATATATATATATATATATATATAACTGATCTATACATATAACTTATCTATACATAACATATATACATACATATATATATATATATATATATATATATATATATATATATATATATATATATATATATATATATATATATATATATATATATATATATATATATATATATACACACAGTATGAAGCCTGGTGTTGGCACAGTGGTTAGGGCAGCGGCTTGGGATCCAAAAGGTCCTGAGTTCAAGTCCCGTTGGGCCACTGAATTAATACACCAGGGGGTTGACTCAGCCTGTCATCCTTCCGAGGTCGGCGAAATGAGTACCAGTATACTGGGCCGGTGTATACCCCGGTTAAAATAGGTGTACCATATCCCTGTGTCGTAAGAGGCGACCAGGGTTGCTTCAGGAAGGGCATCCGGCGTAAAACATGTGCCAAATC
>NC_140974.1:29493326-29580826 GCF_056783735.1 Eptatretus burgeri | reverse complement strand
GGGCCGCGCTATGAGAGGGTGTAGGGCAGCCTGGAATCATGGCGAAACCCAATCCTTATCCCTGTGTCGTAAGAGGCGACCAGGGTTGCGTCAGGAAGGGCATCGGGCATAAAACCTGTGCCAAATCAGTATGCGGATCATAACGGATGATCCGCTGTGGCGACCCCTAACGGGAGCAGCCGAAAGAAGAACCATATATATATATATATATATATATATATATATATATATATATATATATATATATATATATATATATATATATATATATATATATATATATATATATATATATATACACACATCTCCAGCCAATGGGAGGCCAGCGTTCCGAAAGCTACTACAGTACAGAGCCTCTTCGGGAGGTGGGCCTCCCAGATGTATGTGTATATATATATATATATATATATATATATATATATATATATATATATATATATATATATGTATATACATACATGTATGTATATATGTATATATGTATATATATATATATATATATATATATATATATATATATATATATATATATATATATATATATATATATATATATATATATATATATATATATATATATACACACACATTTACATACATATATCACACAAAAAAATACCATGAGGACCTAAAATACCCCAAAGACCCAAAAGTCCACGAAGATATTCATATATCACAAATAAATTTCGAATAAATATAATATCACCAATATCACAAATATATTTGCAGAAAAGAAATGTTTGTGTTTTGATTGGTGTCAATCATGACAATGCAGCAAATTTGTGACGTCAATCTCAGCAACGACGTGTCGAGAGGCAAGCGTAGTGAGCCGATCCATCATGTTAACGTGTGTGTGTGTGTGTGTGTGTGTGTGTGTGTGTGTGTGTGTGTGTGTGTGTGTGTGTGTGTGTGTGTGTGTGTGTGTGTGTGTGTGTGTGTGTGTGTGTGTGTGTGTGTGTGTGTGTGTGTGTGTGTGTGTGTGTGTGTGTGTAAGTTTTGGCAATGGCAAATAAATTGCATAATTCTCCAATATGTTTTAACGTGTTAAATACAAACACAACATTTTGGGTGCAAAAGCTAATATGACATGTTTGCAAAGAATGTCCAGCCAGTTGATGTTTGAAGATCTTGTCAAATTCAACTTTATTTTTCATGAAGGATAACATTTTTACCTCACCTGGACTTCAGGCAGGTGAGCTTATGTGATTGTGCAGTGTCCATAAGTGAGTGAGTCAGTGAGTCAATCAGTGAGTCAGTCAGTTCGTAAACACTTCAGTCATTATCACTTGAACTAAACGCACGATTTTGATGAAACTTGGCCGCCAACTTCATTTCTGATGCCAAACGAAGATTTATTGACCGTATCAAAATCTACACTCATTAAGAGGGTCTACAGGGGTTTTTTTGACCCCCCCCTCTACCCCCATCATCGGTATTTGCTCTCTTCTCCAAAACTACACACCCAATTTTGATGAAGTGACCACATCCTTCATCACCCATAATGTACCAAAGTTTATTGACCGCATCAAAATCTGTATCGTTGAGGCATATAAGGGGGGGCGAAGGGTTGAACCCCCATAATAGGTATTTGCTCTCTTCTCCAAAACTACACAATTTTGATGAAACATAACCACAACCTTTACACCAGTGATTTACCAAAGTATATCGACTGCATCAAAATCTGTGCTCACTGTGGGGGTCTATGGGGGGTTTGACCCCCAAAAATAGGTATTTGCTCTCTTTTCTGAAACGACACACAGGATTTCGATGAAACTTGACCACAACTTTCATTACTTGTGATGTACCAAAGCTTATCATCTGCATACAAAATCTGTGATGAGGGGGTCTATGGGGGGTAGGGAGCAATTGCCCCCCCAAAAGAGGTATTTGTTCTCTTCTCAGAAACTACACACACACTTTTGATGAAACTTGACCACAACCTTCATCCCCTTTGTTCTACTAAAGTTTGTTCATGACATTAAAAAATTTAGGGTCAAAGGGGATCTACAGGGTGTTTGAGTGACTGTTGCTCCTGATCCAGGAGAGCTTCAGGATAGGTGGTCATATTTTAAATACTGACCTGGTATTTGCTGGAATTGCTTGCATCAATATTTGCATACACTGTAACTTGAATACTTTGAATGAATTCATATATTTTTTCAAAAAATACTAAATAATAACAGAATATAATTTTGGTTCATCATGTTTGCAACTCATTCCCCTCATTTATTTGTTATATTACATTATACTGAGTCGATAAGATATACCTAATCTGGGTCCCAATTCTTAACTGACCGTAAGGTGTGTCTTTGCGATCTTCGGCCTTGTAGCCTCCAGTCTTTGGAAAGAAACACCAAGGTACATTCGGATTCCGTGACTCCACCCAACAGCAGCCTCGCTTCTCACAATTTTCCTGAGCAAATGAGGAGACACATATAACATTTAATCCAACAGAGTGAAAAAAAACCAACTTTGCTTAAAACAGGGTGATCTTGTCCATTTTTTTAAAAAAGAGATTAACAAGCTTGTTCACACGTTAAAAAAACAGCTGTAATCATATGTACATGACTAAATAAAAAGTTTTTTTAAAATATGGCATACGATTTGCAATGAAAAAGTTTTATTCGAGAAAAATATTTAATTTCATTACACCTTTTGTAAAGATATATTACCATTTAACATTATCCAAATGTCACCTCTTAAATGCAATGGTGGCCATGAACCCCTGTACCAGACCAGCACTTGCTACTACTGAGAGTTTCAGTTGCCAGCATGAGTTGTTGGACATTACATATCACATGCTGTCTTTCATGAATGGTCGGTGAGTTATCACTGGCATTTTGGTGACATTAAAAATTCCCATAATCACCACCGTTGAATGTCAAGCCTGTCCAGCTGGTTCATGAAAGACTTGAGTCAAATACTATCCCTGGTCGACCCCACAAGGAGGTGGGAATACTTGGGCCATGAAATAATTAATATATTTTATAATTGGATGAAAAAAAATATATACTCAAAAGTATAAAATATTGAAAATAAAAAAACAATTTCTGTTTGAATATATCGATAACTATTATGGCAAATCAATCAAGTCAGCCTTGTTAATCCCATGCATTGTAAATTTGTCCAGAGGACATATACGTTTACATACTTGGTGCAGGGGAGGGAAAAAGGGGCAAAGTAAGAAAGAGAAAGGAGGGTAGAGGGAAAGGATAATAAAGAAAAGAGGAGAATAGGGATAGGGTGGTTGGAGGAACATGGAGATAACAGACGAGGAAAAAGAGTGTCAGAATGGAGAAGATGGAATTTTAAATTCCACCGCTTTAGCCTGCGTGTAGCAAAAAGGAATACGAACCTAAATATTTTATGTAAGAACCTCATTAGTTGGAGCAAACGTATTGGTAAACTCGATGCCATGCCTTGCATTAACCTTATTAGAGCTGATGTACTCTGTACCTTGTTAGCATCATTGTCTGGATAGCAGTCGAAGCGCTCAGCTTCTTTGTCACCACACTTCACTGAAGGTACTTGAGGAGGAAAGAATACAATACATTAACCCCTCATCCTCAAACAGAACAATCAGAAGCAGCAAAAGAAAAATATTGCGAATCAAAGCAGAAATATCTGCTTTCGCAAGTGGGGAAATTCAATTTAATTCAATTTCACATCGACTTTACTGCATGCTGAGCTAAGATAATTTATTGTGAAATAAGAAGCATATTCATCTCGACCCTCCTTGCAAGCTAAGCATTTTCAGGACAGCTTAAGGTCGCATTCCCTTAGATCGCGCAACACTTAATGGCATCAAATCAATTTGAAAACTCCACATTCAGCTCTTAGAGAGGCCGGCAATGCCCCAATAATGTTGGGTATTATTAAAACTTGATGCCTAGGAATAATTTGCAAAGACATTAGCAAATACCTGATAGAAACAGGAACGGAAGGATGGAAAGTGTTCATCTTGCAAGTAGTGATACGATGACATTCCTTAAACTCTGCACTTCTCTACAAGCATTGTCAGATTACCATACACATACTTATACTGCAACCAAACTTTTAGCTATGGGTGGAGACAGGTGAACACATCCATTGGTTTATGAGATAAACAAATAATTAAGCTTGGGTTGTAGATAAGCTGGAATATATATATATATATATATATATATATATATATATATATATATATATATATATATATATATATATATATATATATATATATATATATATATATATATATATATATATATATATATATATATATATATATATATATATACACAGTTATGAATAGCAACACAAACGTAAAGGTTTCCAAAATTTGAACATAGATGGTTTTTGGATCACTTAACCGTATGAACAAGCAATGTGTGTTGGAAGATAAAAATAACACTGAAAAATCCAGGCTTCCCACCCACAATCACTCCTTTGTTCCTCTTTCTTTTAGTTGACAACATCGACACTCATGGAAGATCAAAGTGATGGTGGGTATGAACTGACAGTCAGGAAGCGAGGCAACTCTTGGACACAACTTAGGGAATTAATGAACAGGAAGAAAAGGAGATAGAGGAGGGGAATAAATACATTAACTTGCAAGTAAGAGGTTGGTTTATAAAGGGTTAATGGGGATAATAAAGATTGAGGGGAAAGATAGGGGATGAAATGAGATGGTGGTGCACCACCTGTACAAAACCCTGGAGGGAAGAGTGGGTTCAGTGTGGGAAGAGGAGAGGTGATTAAAAAAAAAACAATTAAGAGACCACCAACATATCTGTGATGTGAGGAGCAACAGACTGTGCTTAAGTCTCATCATGGGAGATTCCAATGCATTATGCTGTGGACACTGATTACAGCGCATCCGCTGTATACAATTGCACCGAGTTTGAAATGTCCCCGGTGTCTACCATGTCTCCGGTGTCCCCTGTCCCCCCACCCCTCCCCACGTGCCTCAAGACAGCCAATGACGGCCGTCCAGTAGATAGCAGTGCGTAACCTAGACCGAAATAGCGAGAATTGATGGAAATACCCGAGTATTTCAATGGAGATTTGTGAAACTAATGTGTTATATATGTGAAAACCATTTTTAATTCATTGCTTGACGGGAAAAAACCAAGAAACGCGCCCCTCTCATGTACGAACGAACGAAAGACATCGTTTCCGCCCACCATCGCATTTCACGCCAAAAGACGTCATTTCCGCCCACCATCGCATTTCGCGCCGAAAGACGTCATTTCCGCCCACCATCACCTTTCGCGCCGATCGCCGAATGCTGAAAGCTAAGTTCTTCTTATGCTATCATTCTTTTGCGGCCCCCTGCCACGCTGTATCGAACGATTTCATTCCTTCTGTTATATATAAAGGTGCTTATCACAATAATAACAATATTTTTACATTTCAAATATTAAGTACGCTTTTTAATCGTTTTTCAACTGAAAAAGCATAAATTGCATATTTTAACATTCGTGTACTCATTTGATTCACCACACACGCTGTATTGAAGGATTTCACTTGTTTATTCAAGGAAAAACTAGAAATGCTGGAGAATGCCCCAGTCTGCAGCCAAACCGTCTTTTAGAGGGGCTTCAATCTCACTCTTCCCATCACGGCTTCAAGCAAGTGGTGCACCATCATCTCACAACACCAGCACTATCCCGACCCACGATCCTCCCAACCCATATTAACCATTCATTATGCAATCCTCTTGCCAGATATTGTGTTTTCAAGTTTGCCCTGTCTCTTCCTTTCCTGTTCATTCATCCCATTGCTTTTTTTGTCCACTTGTGACTTCACTGTCAGTGTGGTCTGATTTTACATGATGTGACCTCCATAACATGAGCCAATATCTTGAATACAAAAAGAAGATTGAAATGCAATCGTGTGATGAAGTTTCTAAGTTGGAGATGGCGAGCTTGGTAAACAGACATTAAAAAAAAACAAGGATTACTTAATGGTAATTTCCAAGATTTCTATCTTGGAATATTCCCAAACCCATCACTATCTCTACCCACTTTACCCAGTCGCACCCAACTGTCCCTGGACTCTGTATCCTTTTCTCCTGACAAGGTGGAGAGCTTGCTTTCAAACCTCGAGTCAGATTCTGCAACCGGTCCAGACGGCATCAGCCCACATGTCCTCAAAGCCTGCTCTTCTGCTCTTGCTCACCCTCTCTCTGTTCTATTCACCCTCTCATTTTCCCAAGGTCATCTGCCATCTGCTTGGAAATCTGCTAACATCACTGCCCTGCATAAAAAAGGTGCAAAAACAGATCCCTGTAACTATAGACCAATCAGCCTTCTCCCAATCATCAGCAAGGTTATGGAATCCATCATCGCTTCAGACATGAAATCCTTCCTCTTCTCCAATGGCTTGATTTCCAATCATCAATTTGGTTTCAGACCAGGTCACTCTACCCTAGATATGCTGCTACTGCTCTCCCATCAATGGATGGAGGTCCTCAATGCCAGACAGGAAATCCGAGCCGTATCCCTGGACATATCACGTGCTTTTGACACAGTCTGGCACCCTGCCCTACTCACCAAACTCTCTTCCCATGGTATTCAAGGCCATCTCCACTCATGGCTCGCAGACTTCCTCTCCTGTCGCAGTCAACGTGTGGCCCTAAATGGAGTTCTTTCATCCCCTCTTCCTGTGCAGGCTGGAGTTCCTCAAGGTAGCGTTCTGGGCCCTGTTCTTTTTCTGGTTTTCATCAATGATCTCTCGGACTCTCTGAAAAATCCTCTATTTCTCTTTGCCGATGACTCCACCCTCTGCCGTACCATCTGTCATCCCTCAGACCGGCAAGCAGCAGCTTCTTCGCTCACTGCAGATCTGGATAAAATCACAAACTGGTCCAACACGTGGAACATGTCTTTCAATCCAGACAAATCTCACACTCTCACTATGTCTCTTCGAAAGGACCGTTTACAAAACCCCCCATCCACTTTCTCAACAATCCTCTGGAAGAAGTCTTTTCTTTCAAGCTTCTGGGTCTCACTATCTGCCATGACCTTTCCTGGGAAAGTCACATTTCCAACCTTGCCTCAAAAGCCAGTCGCCGACTGGGAATCCTCCGTCGTGCAAAGTCCTTCCTCGGCCCTCTTGAGCTCCTGACCACTTACAAAGCTTTTGTCCGTAGCCTGATGGAGTACTGCTCTCCCCTCTGGGCTGGTGCTCCTGCCTCCCACCTTTCTCGACTTCACGCTGTCGAAACCAGGGCTTTTAAGATCATTGGCATCTCCCGCAATGAAGCTGAGTCTTTGGGCCTCTCACTCAATCACCGCAGGTTGGTCGGTGGTCTTTCTGTCTTCTACCGACTCCTCTCCAGCCTTGCCCCCCTGCTCTCTCTGTGATTTGTCCCAACCACATTTCCACAGGGCGCTCAAGGTCCGCCAACAACCCCCTTCTGGTAAAACTACCAAAATCACGAATCACTGCTCATCTTCACTCTTTCATTCCTCTTTTTCCCGCCTTTGGAATAAACTTCCTCACTCTATTCTTTCCCATTCTTCCCTCCAGGCTTTCAAAACAGCTGTTCACCACCACCTCTTATCTTCCCCCATCCAAATCCTCGATCTTTTCTACCCCCGATAATCCACCCAAGCCCACTTCCTTCAATTCTCCTGCTTTCCTTCCTGAAAGTCCCTTTAATGTCCATCTTCCCCTCGCCATGTTCCCCGTCCCATCCCCATCCCTCTCCCTTCAACAGTTCACCTGTCTCTGTTCCCCAATGTTTTGTCCCTTCCACTCCCGCCCCTCTTGTCTCATGCCTCCTTGCTGTGAGTTGTGTGTTAGCTCTCATACGAGCCTCGACCAAGGTATACAAAAAAAAAAAAAAAAAAAAAAAAAAAAAAATGGTGAAATGTTTTGTTGGTGGTTTTGTGAGATTATAAAGGATCTGTCCATCCATTGAGACCATACTCTGTGCAGAGCATTGGTGTTGCCTAAGCAGTCTGCTGGGCTATTAGGCACAATCCTGGACAGGTCACCACTCCAACAGAAGATACCAGCAAGCTGGTACTCATTTTGCCAGCCTCAGAAGGATGACAGGCTGTCAACCCCACCTGGTATTAATTCGACAACATTCAACAGCCAAGCAGGATTTGAACACAGGATCCTAGGATCCCAAGCCCATCATTCTAGCCATTAAGCCAACACCAGGCATATATATGGGATTGAGGTTTAAAAATAAATAAATAAAGTGAACGAATGAACAGTGAGAGAGAGGGAAAAGGAAGAATAAATATCATGGAAGAATGAAAGGTTAGACCTACAACGATTGAGGTTAATTATGATAAGGGAAGCTTTGCCATCATTTTGTTTAAAAGTATGCTTTTGTCAGTTTATTATAGGGTAACGATTAATTTGTAATTATTTTTTATTTCCCAAAATGTGTGCCACCAACTCCTTGAGTTGCCTCAATTACTCACCCCCACTCGATAGACCAGGAGACGGTGGCCAAAATTTTACTTCCGTTTACTTTGCTTGCAAACAAAGGATTGACTTTTTTATGATGTAGGCTAATCCTTGCTGGTCATCACCTGGGTGTTCAGACAAAAACTCAGGTGTGCACAAGGTAGTAGCAGCAGCATCTTTAACACATGGGTGCATGACATTTTTCACTTTTGGTGTTTACCTCATTGTGAGAGGGGTTTACCAGTTTTCACTCCAGGAATTTCATTTGCAGGGTTTTGGCTCAAATGACTTTTCGTTCCCTGAAACCTACACCAATTTGCATTCCAAAACACCAACCATCATCAAATTCCACGCACTGGTTATTAGAGCTGTATCACTCTTGTATTCCCTCCCCCACCCTGTAAAGTCGGGAGTGCATACATTATTAAAAAACACACATCAAGATAAAAATGTAATCCTTTAACCAAATTTAATTGGGATTTTTGTTATTGCAACATCCACTGGCATAACTCCTCATCATTTTGAGTCATTTTGTATCGCTCTGTGGGTGCAGGTGGTGGTTTCCTGGCTCCAAAAAATAATTTGCTCAACACAGGCCCTCGTGCTCTACATCACATGCTCTACATTTGCACGCATGTTAAACATCACAAGCTCCACACCTGCATCCATGTTAAACGTCATATGCTCTACACCTGCACCCATGTTAAACATCACATGCGCTACACCTGCACTCATGTTAAACATCATATGCTCTACACCTGCACCTATGTTAAACATCACATGCGCTACACCTGCACTCATGTTAAACATCATATGCTCCACACCTTCACCCATGTGAAACATATGCTCTACACCTGCACCCATGTTAAACATCACATGCGCTACACCAGCACTCATGTTAAACATCATATGCTCTACACCTTCATCCATGTTAAACATCATATGATTCACACCTGCAGCCCTGTTAAGCATCACAGGCTCTACACATGCACCCATGATAAACAACATATGCTCTATAGATGTACCCGTGTTAAACATCACAGGATCACCATGTGCACCCATGTTAAAGAACCTTATTACTGCTGGAAAAGAATCAGCATTCTGGAATCATCTGTTAATAGCTTGCATACACCACCTTCTGCAAAAGTTGTCAAAAAAGGACTAAAAGTAGATTGAAATATGAAAGTTAAACGGAGTGGATGGTGTAAGGCAAGTCAAGGTCACCCAATAATTATGACGATCACTGATGCCTGGACCATCAAAAAGATCGGGTGTATGAGATCGCACGTTGTCCTGGGGAAGATGCATTTCTGCCATTCTGGAGATGAGAAAGGCTCTCAAAATGCAAGTCATCAGTTCCTGTCGAGTTTTGATACTTTGTACATTCCAACTCGATTGCTGTATCCATAGGCTTCAAATTCAAATGTAAATCTCCTTCGAAGACACAGTTTTCTTAAGAGAAAATTTCCTCCTTCAAGACGTCTCTGACTCCCTCGTATCTCTCCCTGGTTACTCCCTCCTCCGGTATGACAGACCTGAGCTTCATCCTGGTGGAGGAGTTGCTCTCTTCATCAAAGACTCCATTCCTCACTCTCCATGCACTGTTCTCACTCCCCCACACCCCCAGCAATAACTCTGGCTATGGCTTCCCCTCCACTCCCAGCTCATGTTTATATGTGTACTGTACTGTCCACCAAACAGTGATGACTCCATTTACACCTCACTATCCGAAAACATGAACCAACTTCTATCCTCTCATCCATACTCTCTCTTCCTCAAATGTGGTGACTTGATTTTGTCATCATGCCAGTTGGCTGGGTGTGGGTACCTCTCTCACCTGCCATAGCACATCAGCAAATGACTTCTGTGACAAATTGGGACCAACACAATCTGTAAACTTCCTGACCCGGATCTCAACCAATGGTACACTATCTCTTCTGGATCTGCTTTTGACCAATTTCCCTGAAAATATCTGCTGTTCTTCCTCCACTCTAATCGGTTCATCTGACCACGTGCTTGTCAAAGTGGACATCTCTCTGGTTGTTATTAGAGAACCACCTCAGCGCCATCGAGTCTGGCATTTCACTCAGGCTAACAGGCAGGGACTTTAAGCAGCCACCAAACATTTATACTGGTCTCCCTTCTCTACTTTCTTCAACATCAACTCGTCCTGGGAATTCTTTCAAAGAAACTTGCTCTCCCTCATGCATAGATTTATCCGCTCTCGTGTTCAGTTGTCCTACCCTTCCTCCCGCCCATGTTACACTGAAGCTTGTGGTAAGGCAGTTGTCCTGAAACAACTTGCCTTCACCTCATGTAAGGCAAATTCAACTGAAGGTAATCTCAGTCCTTCCACACAGCTGGGAACAAGTCTGTGTCTCCCCTCAGGAGAGCCAGAAAACATCTTTCTAATCTCAAGTCTGAACTCTCAAACCTCTCTCCCTCCTCCAAATCCAGGTGGAATTTAGTTAAGTCTGTTTCTGGTGTATGTTCTGCCTCCATCCCCTCCCTTACCTCAAATGTCCACACTGCTGACACAGCACCTGAAAACGCTGAATGCCGAAACTCGGTGTTTGCTTGTAAATCTTGTGTCCGAAACCCATCGCTCTTACTTGCAAGTTAATGTACCCACCTTACCCAGTCACACCCAAATGTTCCTGGACTCTGTGTCCTTTTCTCCTGACAAGGTGGAGAGGTTGCTGTCAAACCTCGACTCAGATTCTTCAACCGGTCCAGACGGCATTAGCCCACATGTCCTTAAAACCTGCTCTGCTGCTCTTGCTCACCCTCTCTCTGTTCTAGTCACCCTCTCATTTGCTCAAGGTCAACTGCCATCTGCATGGAAATCACCAAACATTACCGCTCTGCTTAAAAAGGTGCAAAAACTGATCCCTGCAACTTGAGATCAATCAGCGTTCTCCAAATCATCAGCAAGGTTATGGAATTAATCATCACTTCCAACATCAAATCCTTCCTGTTCTCCAATAGCTTGATTTCCAATCATCAATTTGGATTCAGACCAGGTCACTCTACCCTGGATATGCTGCCCCAGCTTTCCCAAAAATGGATGGAGATCCTCAATGCCAGACATGAAATTGGAGCCATATCCCCAGACAAGCCACGTGCTTTCGATACGGTCTGGCATCCTGCCCTGCTCATTAAACTCTATTCCAATGGTATTCAAGGACATCTCCACTCATGGCTCGCAGACTTCCTCTCCTGTCGCAGCCAACATGTGGCCCTTCATGGAGTTCTCTCATCCACTCTTCCTGTCAAGGCTTGAGTTCCTCAAGGCAGTGTTCTGGGCCCTGTTCTTTTTCTGGTTTCATCAATGATCTCTCTGAAAAATCCTCTTTATCACTTTCGTGATGACTCCCCCCTCTGCCGTACAATCTGTCATCCTCAACTGGCAAGCAGCAGCCTCTTCACTCTCTGTAGATCTGGATAAAAATAAAAGCTGGTCCAACATGTGGAACATGTTTTTCAATCCTGATAAATCTCACACTCTCACGATGTCATTCCGAAAGGACCATCTGGACCATCAAAGGACCACCCCACCCCCCCCCCCACCACCCCATCTACTTTCTCAGCAATCTTCTTGAAGAAGTCCTTTTCTTTCAAGCTTCTGAGTCTCAATGTCTGCCACGATCTTTCCTAGGAAAGCCATATTTCCAAGCTGGCCTCCAAAGCCAGTCGCCGACTGGGCATCCTCCATCGTGCAAAGTCCTTCCTTGGCACACCTGAACTCCTGACAACATGCAAAGCTTTTGTCCGCAGCCTGATGGAATACTGCTCTCCCCCCTGGGCTGGTGCTCCCGCCTCTCACCTTTCTCAGCTTCACGCCGGGGAAACAAAGGCATTTAGGATCATTCGCATCTCCTACAAAGAGGCTGAGTCCTTGTGTCTCTCACTCTCTCAACGCAGGCAGCTCAGTGGTCTTTCTGTCTTCTACCATCTCCTCTCCTCTCCATCCTCGCCCCCCCCAGCTCTGTCTGAGATATGTCCCACCCATTATTTCCGTAAGGCACACAAGGTCCGCCAACAACCCCCTTCTAGTAAAACTACCAAAATCATGAATCACTGCTCACCTTCACTCTTTCATTCCTCTTTTTCCCCGCCTTTGGAATAAACTCCCACACTCTTTTCAATCCCACTCTTCCCTCCAGTTCTTCAAAACAGCTGTTCACCACCATCTCTTATCCTCCCCATCCACAAGCACAATCTTTTCTACCCCTTTTAATCTACCCCAAGCCCACATCCTTCAAATTCCCTGCTTTCATTCCTGAAAGTTCCTGTAGTGTAAGGACCTAAAAGTCCCTGTAATGTCCATCTTGTTTACCCTATGTACCCCACCCAATCCCTCTCCCTTCCATGGATCTCCTCTTGTCTCTGTTCCCCACAGTTTTTTCCTTCCCTCTCCTACCCCTCCCCCCATGTTGTGTGTTCTGTGCTTTAGCTTTCATACGAGCCTCAACAATGTATTAAAAAAAAAACCTCCACAGTTACCAAGACTTCACCATCTGAAGGTTGGGTCATGAATTACTCATGATCTGCACAGTATTCTTCGTGATGGCTCTTCGTCATTTTCAAAAAAATGATTTGGGTGATTTATGTCCTGAAGTTGAAACTCCTCACTCCAACATATCAGAAAGGAATGCCTCACTTTGATGTTCCAGAAGTTATTGAAGGTTGACTCCTCTTTGAACCACTGGCTCATTACTGCCACCTGTCCCATTTTGATGAAACGAAGAGGAAGTGGTATCCATGATATGTTTGCTTAGCCTATGATTTCTCACATATATGAACAATGACGACAAAAGGAAGGCACCCCTTTTCAGTCAGTCCTCATCTTTTGACCTGGAGACGAACCCCAAAATCTATTTTCGGTGAACATCTTTCTTTCCTAAAGGGAAGTTAATTTTCTCAGCAACAAAGTCAAGAGATGGTGATGTGTAAGGTCACACATTATCATCATGGTTGCCCAGAACATATTGTTACATTTGTACAAATACGACTTTATCCGATTATCCTACAATTATTTTAACATCTTTATTTAATTTCCTGCTTCCTTTGTTAGCTGATTTATGCATTCCCTCTTCCTTCAGGGAACATGTCTACCTGCATGAAGTAATTATAATATTTACAATAATCATAATAATATGGTGACACGTATATGTCCCCTCTTTTATTTAACCTCCTCTCCTCCAGCCTTGCCATTTGCTCTCTCTCTCTGTCCTCCGACCTTTTCCAGGATGCACACTTTTTTCCAGTAACCCCCTTTGGTTCAGCTCCAACTAGAACGAAGTCGATGGTGCAACATTGCAAATCCCCAAGCTTCCCACCTAAAGTAAAGTTGAAAGATGGCAAAGTTTCACCAGGAATGACCCAATATCAAATTTTGAGTTAAAAAAAAGAACTTCTGTTTTGACGTCTGTGACCCAAAAGTCCCCTGTCCCCGATGCATGGAGGTTAAATCCAAAAAATCGTTTCATATTTCATGCATCCCACAATGTTGAACGCATATACAAAATTTCATTCAAAAAAAAAAGTTGTAAAATGTGCCCGAAATTGCACTTTTCAGTATTTGACCTTTTGAGTCCACCCAGGAGGCGGAGGAGGAGATTGGGACCATACTCAATGTAGAGCGTTGGTGCTGCTTAAGCAGTCTCCTTGGCTACTGGGCACAATCCTGGACGGGTCGCCACTCCGACACAGTATACCAGCACGCTGGCACTCATTTTGCTGACTTCGGAAGGATGACAGGCTGAGTCAACCCCACCTGGTACTAATTCAACAACTGAGTGGGATTTAAATTCAGGACCCTTGGATCCAAAGCCCACCACCCTAACCATTAAGCCAACACCAGGCATACAGACGAATAGAGCAATACGAAACCTAACCAGAACCATAATACAAAATAATAACAATATTAACAACTTCAACATCAACATGAAGTGATAAGCTTACACGGACTATGCTTAAGGGTCACATCTAACAATTATTTCACTCTAAAAAATAGAGGTAGGGTGGATGATGAGAGTGGAGGATGACGGCAGGGTGGAGGTGAAGGTGGAGAATGAAGGTGTGGATGAGAGTGGAGGATGATGGCAGGGGTGTGGTGGGAGTGGAGGATGATGGCAAGGGTGGGGTGAGGATGAAGAATGAGGAAAGAGGATGAGGATTGAGGATGAGATTGGAAGGTGAGAGTGGAGGATGAGAGTGGAAGGTGAGAGTGGAGGATATGAGTGGAAGATATGTGAGTGGAAGATGAGGATGGAGAATGACGGCAGGGGTGGGGGTGAGGGTGGGGGATATATTGACGTGATGTTGGAACTTGATCTGGAAATTAATAAATAATTAATAGTTGTCGTGAACAGAAAGAATTAACTATATTGTCCTCAAATTAAATTTTGAAATGTAATACATTATCGACCAACATATCCCATAAAACTCACCTGTGTGAACATACACTCTTCCCAATTCGCTGGTGCCGATGATGGCAAGGAGAGCGATCACAATAACGGTCATGAAGAGAAATAGCAACATTAACTTCAACTCCAGGGAACTGAGTTTTCTGTGTTTGAGCATCTGCTGAAACAAACTCACTGAGTCAATATTGTCTCCCCTCTAAACTCGGAACTTTCACCCACTCTTTCCCCATCCTCCATTAATCACCATTGTTAATCTATAACTATTTCAATCGGCACTCTGAATACCATTCTGAATTGAACAAAGTTAAACATCGATTTTACACACAACGATCTACGTACCACGATACTGCAGGAAGACACTCACGGTGTGACTGTGCTTCATGAAGGGAGTTAGGTGACTGAACATTTATAATGTACAAGGGTTGATCGCCTAGTCATCGGAGTGATGTAATAAATCAGTGATTGACAGTAATTAAACTGTTTTATGTTCTCTCTATAATTCAACCTTTTGACTGAACAACACCCCTCCACCACCCCCACGTCCATGGTACAAACCTTATGATCAAACTTTGGACCTCTGTGGAGCCCAAACACTTTGTGAATAATGGAACTTATTAACCTCTGCCATCGAAGATGGACAGAGGTTAGTTTTCACCCCTGTTTGTTTGTTTGTGAACAGTATTACGGAAAAACTCCGACGGATTTCGACGAAACTTGGTGGGGGGGTTAGGTCTGGTCCAAGGATCATGCCATTAGATTTTGTACTTGGTCCAAAGTCCAATATGGCCGCTATGGCGGCCATTTTGAAAAAAATATTTGAAATTTTATTTTTTGCATTTCTAAATGTTTTAAGGGATTTCCAACCATCCCCCCCCCCCACCCGAAAAAAAAAATTTGCAACTTTTTTTTCAACAAAATTTCGATTTTTTTTTGCATTTCTACATGTTATAAGTGATTTCCAACAAAAAAACCATGCTAAAATTATAATTGCGGCTGATTTTGGAACTTCAGGTGGATATACCCACGTAAAATCAATTTCTGTCTCAAGGAATCGAGTTATGACGAATGAATTGAGTATGTAAAAGTTAAAAGTAAAATACACCCGTGCGGGAGTGACGGTCATCTCTGCGAGAAAATATATAGCCTCCTGAAGGTAGAGTAGTTCTTACAAACTTTGAAGTCACGTGACGCGAAAACGAAAGCGAAATTCGAAAATCCGTCCTGACCAAATTTAGAAATTGTCCCATTGATTCATGTGCCACAATCAAATTCAAGATCGCTTGAGAAATGTAGGAGATAGATTTTGAAAATCGTCATTTTCGCATTTTTTGCCAACTTTGAAGTCACGTGACACGAAAAGGAAAGCGAATATCGAAAATCCGGCCAGACAAAATTTAGATATTGTCCCATAGATTCATTTGCTACAATCAAATTCAAGATCGCTTGAGAAATGGCGGAGATAAAATTTGAAAATCGTCATTTTCGCAACTTCAAAGGCCTCGTGACCTTGACCTTGACCTTCGGTGACCTTGAAAGTCATACCATCGTGTACGTCTCATCGACCTCTATCAGGATCACTAATGACCACATCTCCCGCTTCAACTTCATTGTGAATGGACGGACGGATCGAAGGACATCGACACCCATATTATTTGGTCATGCTCGAAGAGATGACCTAAAAAGGGAAAGTTGCAAACTATAACTTTGAGCACTGTTGACGTCAAATTGAATGAATAGGATATCAGGTTCACTTGAGTGACCTAGCGGTATTGGCGGCAGATGTTTTGCACTCTACCGAATGCTCCCCCTCTAGTTTGTGGATGAACAGTTGACTCTCGCCATTTCAAATCGCCTCCAGTAAGGATATTTTGTAAAGGTCACCATGTAGACCATTCGTGGTGGAGGACTGACAGTATCAGCTCCTTGTTTATACATCACATTCACAAGCCAACTTACTGAGAAGGTGAAACCAGTAAGGAACTCATAAGCTTTTTGGCTTGAGAAAAAGGATGTGGGAAGAGTCTTTTAAACTCTTGATGTGTGTTTCTGAGCCCGACCTACGTTCATTTTGTTTCTTGAACTTTGAATTACAGGCATGATTGTGATCAGTAGGATGCAGCATGTGCTGCCAATATTTGTCAGCATCTCAAACAGTTATTCTGCCCTCAGGGTATAGCAGCATGAAGGCTGATTCTCATAAGTTTTCTCATCGAAAACCCATTCTTCAGTCTCAGATGACTCCTTCAAATCCTTGTTGTGCGTTTTTGAGCACGATCTACTGTTTGTTCGTTTTGTTTCTTGAACTTTGAATTGCAGGCGTCATGGTAACCAGTGCTATGTGTCACCATATTTGTCAGAATCTCAAACAGTTATCTATCTATCGATACATTACTAACACTCTCATCTTGTATATATGTATGTATGTATGTATGTATGTATGTATGTATGTATGTATGTTCTCGAAATACAGCCAAAATGGTACATGATAGCGCAAAAAAATTTGGGCCACCTTACTCACCATTCTCCTGCGGTGTGCAGTATCAAGTTTCGTTAAAATCGGGCAACGAAAAAATTATTTAAAAAATCAACTCCCGATTCAATCAAGTACTCTTCGGAAGAATTTGATAAATACAAACAACCTCAGCGGTATAGTTTACTGGAGCTATCTTTTTTATTTTCTTGAAATGATTTATTGAAAAATCTCAAACATTTAGTACAGACAAAGAACGACAAAGAACATAAAATAAACATCGACATTTTGATCTCATACTTCCGTGTACATGAATAAATAAAATTGTGTTTAGAAGATGACGCACAATAATTTATTTGACTTTCTTTTCTCCGTTTTTTTTTTTCTTCACATTGATGCGCAATATCAAGGTTCCTTCAAATCGGGAAACGAAAAAAAAATATTAAAAAATCAATTCCCGATTCAGTCGAGTACTCTTCGGGATTATTTGATCAATACAAAAAACCTCAGCGGTATAGTTCGCTGGAGCTCTCTTATTTATTTATTTATTTATTTATTATTAATTTATTGATTTATTTATTTTGAAATGATTTTTTTTATCAACCGCTGTCACAACAGGAACCCAACGAGTTCACAGGTCGTCTAGTTCTCAATAAAATCATGTGCCGCCATTGCATGAAGAGGCACAGATCGGCAGGCCTCAGGCCTTAGGTCCATGGCCCAATGCAATTGGAGTGATCCCAGATATATAACAACAATGTATTATATATGCACATAAGCCATATGCATGTCTTTGCTTCATGTATGTACATCGGCTTATTTTTAGATCCTCGTGGAGGATCTCTAAGTCTTACTTACATTGTTGTTCTTCATCTTCTTCTTGTGGACTTTTTTGTTTCACAGCCTACAGTTTTCAGCGAAACTTCCTGAAACTTGGCATCTATATGTAAAAATACCCTGCACAGACAGTAACCATCTCAGATTTTGAAAATTCATCCTAGAAAAAAAGTTAGACATCAAAATATCTCCGCTAATGGAAATCGCCTGAAAAATTATCTCCGAAAATAGGCAAGCATTTTGAATTCTGTTTGTGGGAATCGAACAGGGCATTAACAGAGATGAATTACCTCACATATGATACATTACTATGACGTCATATCATTTTTTATGACGTCATTCCTATTTTTTGACATTTTTTGTTTCACAACCCAGAGTTTTCATCGGATCTTCGTGAAACTTGCCATGTATATGCAGAAAGCCCACGTGCAGGCAGTTACCATCTCCGATTTTGGAAATTCTTCCTAGAAAAAAGTTAACCTCATAATATCGCCACTAATGGAAATCGCCAACACCATTATCTCCGAATCGAGGCAAGCTGTTTGAATTTTGTTTGTGGGAATCAAGTCGGGCATTAGCACAGATAATTTCTCGCAAACCTAATACATCACAATGACGTCATATTCGTTTTTATGACGTCATCATTGAGAGGACGAGGATCTTAGCTCATTTGAGCTTGTTAATATGAATTAAGCAAAGCCGAGAAACGAACGAACGAAACACAGTGGGTTAGAATTTCTTCCGGTATCGACTCAAGTGTGTGTTAAAGCAAACTAATTTTTATCTCTGGTTTGTTGTCAAAGTTGTCTTTGTTGGTTTTAGTCTACAAAAAATATCAGCAAATTAAAATAGTTTTTCCTTTAATTTTGCCTAATCGACCCAAACACGGTGTGTTAGAGAGTTTCTTCTTGTTCATTTTGGGCCCGAGGATATTTTTCAAGTCCTGCTGAATGGAATGGTTTTAAAATGGACACAAAGGCGATTTGTACAGTGTTCAAGTATACAATTCAATTGAGATAAAATAAACTGTTGTTTATTCAGAGCAAAAGTACTGCTGAACTTCAGGTTAATTTGCCGTTTCATGTTCTGATTCATGTTGAAAAGATTTTTTTTTGTATAAAATGGCGAGGCTCGTATCATAGCTAACACACAGAGCGTATAACAAAGGGAGCAGCAGACAAGAGGGGCAGGAGAGGAAAGCACAGAACAGTGGGGAACAGAGACATTAGATCTGTGGAAGGGAGAGAGGTGGGGCGGGGAACACGTGACACTACAGGGACTTTCAGGAAGGAAAGTAGGAAATTTAGAAAACATTAAAATTAAATTAAGTGGTTCCTCGATCATGAACTGATGTTTGCATACATACAGAAGGCAGACAGACGTACAGAAGTGAACCAATTGCTTAACCCCACTCTACTTTGCATGCGTGGGGCAACGACCAGTACACATGACATGGTACATAACAAGTCCATCTCAACTTGATCTTCTCTTTCTACTCTCCTCCCCTACTCTACTCCCGCATCTATATATCATCGTTGATGGAACGCTCACACAGTGCCTACCTCTACAAACTCCACAAACAAACAAAAAGCCAGCCAAAACACAGCTTTAAGGGTTGAATGTGGCTCAGCAACTGTGCATGGAGCAGGTTGCTGAGCTGGCATTCCTCCCTTATGATGGAGAATTATATAGGATTGGAAGATTTGGGGAAGAAGGATAGGTGGAGGAGGGAGAATGATCGTAGAGTGAGAAGATTGTCCACAGAAAATTCCTTAATCACCAGTTTGTGATAGTCTACGCATTTCTCCTGACTTCAAGAGTTCTCTGGCACATGAAATTCGATTAAAAAGCTTTGCACATTTCCTTTATGTTTTGCACAGTAATTTATTTTTTATTACATTGCCATCCTTCCCCTTCCCTTAAAAAACAGAAAACATCCCAGTGAACAGACTTGTGCTTTCTGCTTTGAAATAGTAAATTTACATTTTTTGGGCCTAATGACTTTAAGATTAAAATTGACAATCATAATCAAAGCTCAAATCAATCAGATGTACATTGACAATCTTTCAGTTGAAAATTGATGATTTTACAAGTTTTGCCTTGAGTTGACCTTTTGATGTCAAAAATAGTTGGTTTCCCATTTCAGTGCCACAATATGCAAATCCTGTTCAAATTTAAGTCAATCGGATGAAAAATGATTTTAGAAATATGACCTCAAGATGACTTTTGACCTTTAACCTCAAAATCAATAGGCTTCTCAGTTGAGATGACGTCTACAAGTTGGCGACTTCGTTGATGGAGTCATAAAAAGAAATCCTTTTATTCTTGTGCTTTTTGGAAGAGCTCAAAAATGGGAGGTTCAACAAGAATGTCTTATCTTTATTTTTCTTTGACTACGGAGGGATGAATCTTCAAATACTTTATGCAAGGTTACCTGGCTATGCCTGGATGGGTTTTAGGGTAGAGGAGGAGCAGCTGAAACCCGAATCCTATCCATGTTCCTCCTGATGACTCCAATGATGTGTTTTTGTCTGTTATTTCATCGAGTTGTAATTGCATGCACCAGACGCTTAAAGAAAAGAAGAGAGTAATACGACTTCATGAAGTACTAGCATTATATCTCTTCTTCACAAAGATTATTTTCCAAAACTTTGTCAGCTAAATGCTTGGTCTACCAACCATCTTCCTGCATGTACAGCACCACATATCTCCTTGCCTTCAACAAAAAAAAAATCTTTTTTCTTTTTAACAACTTATGATTTATTAAAAACATTTGATTGGGTAAACTTAACGTGGATCCGTTGAGGATAATTTTAGGCTTAGGAACGAAGTTCAGGCTGTCCACAAAGTCATGTCCAATCCATATACCAGGGAAGTTCTCCGTTCTAAAGGTTACACTGTGTGCACCTGGATGCAATCTCTTGTGTACAAGTCCGATGTAATGCAATAATTTCCCATAGGTTTGGATTCATTTGAAGCAACCTTTCCTTAATATTCTTTATTCTCTCTGAGGAGCATTTCCGTGTTTCTGGATGGGACAGACAGATGAAATTAGCCTATCATGTAGTACGATCATACTCCACGCAGATGCCTGCAAAAGTATTCACCCCCACTCTCCCCAAAGTTTTCAAATTTTGATTCCACCTTAGCTTATTTCATGATACTGTTACGAATTCTGGCGCGCCTGGCATGAGATCGGCCGCGTACCTCTAATGGCAGCCGCATCGCCCACCGGACGGACAATTCAGTCGTGACCCTCCTGAAACTACCGCCAGGAGCCAGTCACGGGTGGGGGTTTAACCTCACCACAACCCAGTCCGCATTTCACCCGCGCGAAATAGGGTGAATCGCCGAATGTTGATATACCTAAATACCCGCGCGGGTAACCTACCGAGGAGTTGCACCATGCCGCAGGTCGGCTTCGGACACGAACCGCTTAAGCGGTTCGTTCCGTGCTACAGGGATAACTGAGCGGTGTTATCGCCGACCTCGACGGTTCAGATTCTTCTTTACTCGGGTGTTCAAAACCCACTACTCATTCCACGATGCAAGATGGCACTTTCGATGTGGTGAAAGGAGGATGCGATGAACGGGATATGTTGCACACAAGGACATCTATCTATAATTCCAGCAATCTCTGTGTGTCTGTCTGTCTGTCTGCGACCGCCGTTTCTCCACGACCGCCAGTCCGATCTGATTGAAACTTGCCAGAAATATTGCAGGGGCCCCACAGATGTGCCTTTTTGAGGTTTGATGTCAATCGGACGAGCGGTTCCCAAGTTACGGCCATTTTATTGCTTTTTTCAGTGTTGAAAAGGTGTATATATGGCAGCTGAAGTGTCGTTCCACCTTATCATGCCATTTTTATTCAGAATAATGACAACAGCATCTTAATAATAATAACAGCACAATAATTGGCAGTACACAATTATAGCACAATAATTGAATAAAAAGAATAACGTGATACAATGACCAATGTCTGTCAACCAATAACGACCAATAGATTATCTGTAAATCAGACAGGACACGGTGCTATGCTGTCACGAATGACGTCACAATGCTTCCTCTTCAAATTGAAACTTGCCAGGAATATTTCCGGGGCCCCGTGGATGTGCCTTTTCGAGGTTTGATATCAATCGGACGATCGGTTTCCAAGTTACGTCCATTTATCTGTCGACCAATATCTGCGAGAGAGGGGGACGGGAGAGGGGGGATGAGAGTGGGGGCGAGAGAGAGGGGCGAGAGAGGAGGGGGAGAGAGAGGAAGGGCGAGACTAGGCGGGAGAGAGAGGGGTGGGAGTGGGGATGAGAGAGAGAGAGAGAGCGAGAAAGGGGGTGTGAGAGGGGGGCGAGAGAGAGGGGCGAGAGAGAGGGGTGGGAGAGAAGGGCGAGAGAGAAGGGCGAGAGTAAGGAGGGGGGAGAGAGGAGGGGCGAGACTAGGGGTGAGAGAGGGAGGGAGAGAGAGGGAGGGAGAGGGAGGGGAGAGTGTGAGGGGGAGGGAGAGGGGGAGAGAGAGGGGGAGACAGAGGTGAGAGAGGGGGAGAGAGAGGGGTGAGAGAGGGGTGAGAGAGGTGTGAGAGAGAGGAGAGAGAGGGAGAGAGAGGGGTGAGAGAGAGAGAGGGAGAGAGAGGAGGGGCAAGAGAGGGAGCGAGAGAGGGGAGCGAGAGAGGGGGAAGAGAGGGGGGTGAGAGAAGGGGTGAGAGAGGGGGTAAAGAGAGGGCGTGAGAGAGGGGTGAGAGAAGGGGTGAGAGAGGGGGTGAGAGAGGGGTGAGAGAGGGGGCATCACAATTCAAGAGAGGGGGAGAGAGGAGGGGGCGAGAGAGGGGGGTGAGAGTGGGGGCGAGAGAGGAGGGGGCGTCACAATTCTTCTTCATTTGATATGACGTCACAATTGATGTTGGGGACCTGAATATGTTTACCAGGTGTTTCCCAAGTTATGGCCATTTATGATACGGTTGGTCCGATCTAATTGAAATAATGCCCCAATCCAGTCATCGTTTACGCACATACGGGCCAGTACTAGTTTAATATAAAGCACATATTGCACACACAACACAAGCAAGGAATCATGCACGTATTTACAAGCAAGGCAAATAAAAAGCAATACAACCGACTGCAATGAGAATGTACATGCACTTAACAGTTGTTACTTAACAGGACACGGCGCCACAGCATGCATACAAAAACAACAGGAAACCCTCCTCATAGGCAGGGAGGTAGACGGGGTTCGTAAACCTTTATGGTCGTGGGCCGTGGATGACCGAAAAGGCCCGCGAGACCGTGCTGGTTACCTGCCCCCTCGAGGTATGATGGTGGGCAGGTCGCGACGCCTTGTTCCCATGTCAGCTAGCGTAGCCACGCCTGCTCTCGGGCCTTTGCGATGATGTGGTCGGTGAGTTCTCTCTGGCGTCCCTAGTCAGACGCGCAGATTCGCATCACACAGCCGGCAGGGCTGCACCTCCCGTCTGCATCTCCAAGGCATCGCCCGGACTCGCCACCGGCCCGCGCCTTCACCGACAGGTCGCCCAATGCTAAGACGAGAAAGCCCGACCTCGACCACCAAGAGAGAGCTCGAAGATGAAGCGAGAGGATGACGTCCACCGAGAGAGCGAGTAGAATCCAACACGACCCCGACAGAGAGAGTGAGCCTCGCGCGCGGTCTGCCTTATATAGCGCGGGGCTCCGCCATTCGCTCCACTTCCTTCGAGAAGGTTCCCGAAAAGGGGCGTTCCCTCACCCCAACCACCTCACACTGTGCATCCACCAATCGGCGGCGAGCTGCCCTGCCCCTTTCGTTCACACCAAGCGTGGGTAAAATAGGCAGGAAAAAACCCCACAGGCTCGCAGGAGCTTTTGTCCTGCCAATCCTTCTTGGACAGTTTCCGACGCGGAAACCGTCCTACGTGAAGGATGGCGTTCGTAAACGGGCGTAGTGGCGAAGATGGTTGTGATTGTTGTGGAGGTGGTGTGAGCGTGGTGGGTGTTGTGGCGCAGTTGGTGGCGGTTGTTGTTTGCGTGGAGGTTTGTGGCAATGGTGGCTCAAAATAACGACAGATTAAAAAAACGGATATCTCAAAGAGTCGCAGCCCAGTGAACACGAAGAAATTCCTTTAAACAACGGTGGGGACCTATCTGCACATAAACTTAGCATCATAACTGATCTAAGGACCCTTTATGGTGTATTGCGAATTTCCACAGCCGTAACAATACTTTCAAATCAAACTTCATCTATAGTCTTCACAAACTACTCCAAAGATATAAAGTGAAAAAAAATGCAGATAAAATGTGAATAAGTTAGAGTAACAGAGAAAATCTGATGATTCTCAGATACATAAGTATTCAAACCCTTTCCCTAATTAACCATAAATCACTTCAGGAGCAAATTATTTGTTTGAAAGTTTACAAAATAATTGAAATAGTTTTCACCTGGATGTAATCACTTTTATCGATATCTAATCATGATCACTTTGGAGTAGTTTGGGAAGACTCTGTATGGTTTAACATAAAAGTTAAGCTCCCCACTTATCTAAGGAGTTTTATGGTGAAAATCACTTGGTCAACCAAAAAGGCAAAAATGAAGACCAAGGAGTTTTCTAAAGAAGTCAGACATGAAGTGGTGGAGAAGCACCATTCAGGAGAGGGTGATAAGAAGATTTCAAAGTCACTTGTTATCCCTTTCAGTATGGTGAAATCCATGACTAAGGAGTGTAAGACGTATCATACCACCCGACTCCACCCAGATCAGGTCGTTCATCCAAACTCAGCAGCCGGGAAATCAGGAAACTGGTTTGGGATGTGACTAAATCCAACAATGGTTTTGAAAGATCTGCACTACTCTATTTCCGAGATGGGGGGCAGTATTCATCAATTAACAATATCCAATTCCCTTCACAAAACTGGCCTCCATGGACAGGTGGTAAGAAAGAAGCCACTCCTGACAAAAGACGCATTTAAAATCTCATTATGGAGTTTGTGAAAAATAATCTCAATGATACTGCAGGCATGCGGAGAAATGTTTTGTGGTTAGACAAGACAAAAATTGAACTTCTTGGTAAAATTTCAAAGCATTACATCTGGCACAACCCGAACACTGCACATTACCCAGTCAACACCATCTATTCAAATGTATACAAAACGATTATGCTTAAAAACTACTATAGAGTGAAATCATAAGCATTTAAAAGGCATACCTTTTATTCTCCAACGTTTTCAAAACCAACAAGAATGAAAAATATGCCAACATACATCGCTAAAGTTCCAGATCGAGAGATTGCAAAATCGCCGTTTTGTTCATCCTCAGAATGTTGATAAATGTTATCCTGCCGAGTACAATAATGGCAAAAATTAATAGCAATGATTCCATTGGAAGGAAGCAACTGTTTCTTGGGAATTGCACCTGCACCATAACAAAATATATATTTTTATCGGATTGAAGAATACACCACAAAACACACCGAAACAATAACGTCATGTTAGCATGCCAATACACGGCCTGGTTCTACACTCTTGAAGAATATGGCCACCATAGCTTTGTGAAGATGGTACAGTGTTTCATTCCAGATTGTAATCACCAATCGGAGACTCATTAAAAAAAAATCTTTTTTTTCAGCACATCATTCTTCGAAGGAACCAAATGTTAAGCAAATGTGGATGGAACAAACAAGATGATATATTGTTTTTATTCTTCATCTTCATATCTTCCCTTTATATATTGGGTTTCTTTCATTTTCTTCCCACTGTGGCATGCAGGCAGACAACCAGGCACCAGTTCATGTGTTTGTTGCTACAATGTAATTCTACACTGAGTCTGGGAGGTTGTTGGTTCAAACCCCATCCAAATCATACCAAACACTTTAAAAATGGTATGTGCTGCTCCCTTTCTTGAAACATTTAAAAGGATAGAGAATGACATTTGGCATTTAACCTGGGTATATTCCCAGGGACATTCCTTCTAGTTACTCAACACTATCTTATATCCTCCTCTCTCTTAAAAAAAAAAAATCAAAACAACCAAAAAAAAAACTTTATATTTTCACTCCACAACATTTCTTATTTTAATGGAATTCCCTTCTGCTTCTGGTTCTACACCTCCTCCCCCTCTTTTCTCCAAACTGAATCTAAATTAAATATAAATGCTTCTTCTTCAAAAAAAATCATTTTAAGAATGCCTTTAAACCCTTGTATCTCCTTCATAAATGCAACAAATTATATTTCTCCACCACGATATACGTCTCTTCTACTTCTTCAAAAGGATTCTTCAAGAGGTATTTGGCTGCTCTGCACCTCAACCACCAGCTTCTCACCCACCCCCACTCATACAGCACAGTGTTGTTCCATGCATTTAACAAGCGTTCTAATCTTCCACCCCATGATCTTTATCTCCATTTGTCAAAGTTGGGAATTTGGAATAAGAAAAGCATCCACCCCTCCCCACTCCCTCAAAGCTTCATATTCCTCCTTTCTGCATCCCTCATCAACCCACGCTCTCAGTGTTTCCCCCTCACCTCACCCCCTAAATGCTTCCCCTTTACCCCACCCTCCAAAACACTTCCCACACCCTATCACACACAATCTTTCCATCGCAGCCCTCACACACTTCCCCTGCTCCTCACACACTCAAACCTTCCCCCTCACCCCATTATCCCAACCTCCATGATCCCAACACATGTTCTCCCCCCTCTATCTCAAACTGTGTGGACCTCAAACATCCGAGGTCTCGCTATAACATGACAAATCTGTCAATCCAGGCTGCTGCCAATAAACCAGACATCATCTGTTTAACAGAATCCTTCCTCCCACAAGACTTCCCCGACTCAGTGTCTCTCCCTGGTTACCGTCTCCTCCAATTTGAAAGGCCTGGACCACGCCCCAGTGGTGGAGTTCCACTTCACATCAAGAACTCAATTTCTCACTGCTGTTGTACTTACTGATATTACACCTCCCAACCCCAAGGAGTACCTCTGGCACAGTGAAAATTACATGGGCATGTCTCCAACATGGCAAAAGATAGTACAATATTATAAAATAAAATGAAGTATCTTGAATTCCATGAAGTTCTCTTTGGTGCTTGTTATTCAAAATCTCTGTAAGAATAAGAGCTGACATACCTGTAAATGTGAGGAGCCATTAATACTATTTTCAGGATAAAATAATTCTACTTCACGTCGTTTTGCAAGCGTGTTTCCATGAAATAATCAATGAAATACTGAATTTAATTTACTATTAAAGAAGCCGATGTGAGATTATTAATCTCTATAATGAACGCTGAACTCCCTCTTTTCCTGACAACTTTCCGAAGGAGACAGAAGAGTGAATAGACAGAACAACATTATACGCATCCGCTTGTACAGAGAGTGAGAAAACAAATCCAAATCACAACTCTGTAAGATTTCTCTTTCATGCTGGCTTGGAAAAACTCCCTAGGTTCTCCTGGAAAATATGAAAGGTTTTCCACATGATCCAATTTAGAATGATTCTCTCCTCATTGCAACGACTTTGGTTCATCACAAAGGTAAATCACTCATTAGGTAATCCACACGGCAGCCATATTTAGTGATACTTCAACATGTGAAATGCATTGGATAAAAGTGTGCATTGTTCCTGGGTTCATTTAATTAGAACCAGTTGAGCATTGTCATGCCAATGTGACGTCACACTTCGGTGCTCCATACCCCACAACCTGTTGAACATCATTTGTGCATGCATAGATTAAGAAACTCTGCCGTAAAACTCACTGTCTGCCAAAAAGTTTCTGTTGTGGATTGCAAGGCCTCGTAGATTGTAAGTTACGACAAAATGTGAAATTTACGAAGGAAAAGGGACCATAGCGGTTTGCTTATGCTTACACTGAGTTTCACAGGTGGTCATAACAGTTATTGAAAAGAGCATTCTACATTCACCTTTCTATATACTGTATCTGTACTACTGTTCAAGCAAGTCGTGCAGTACCTCCTCATTATGTAAATATATGTGATCTTGTGACCCCTTTATAAGGCATCTATTTATTACACTTACACAGGTAGAGAGGGACACGGAGGGAAGAAATTGGAAATGCCAACATTGTGCAAAGGAACAGAAGGGAAGAGAATAGGAATGGCGGTATCTCTTTATTGTGTATGTTTATGTGGGGAGTAAATTGAGGAACAGAAGAGAATGTATGATGGTCAGAGAAGGAAAGGAGCTGAATGGAGTTTGGGAGAGAAGGGGAGGAAGATTGGGAGGGTACAGGATTGTGGAGATGAAATAGAAGGGAAGGAGCAGAGAAAGGAGAGAGGGTAAAGAAAAATTCTACCATGTTGGCATACAAAATAAATACATGACAAAAAGTGAAGGACAAAAGGGTAGCAGAATGTCTGAGTGGAGAATTGAATGGGATATTGAGGGATCTAGGGAAGAGCTTTGTACGATATATATGGCTGCATGGGTGGGGGTCAGTGAGTTCCCCATTTAGATGCCTCTCAAAATAATTTACTTCATGATGTCATTGGCATCCAGAATGGGAAAATAGAGTTAAACAAGTTAGAAAAAACATTTTATTAAAATGAAAAAAACATTTTGGGATAGAATCCCAAAAAAACAATGAAACAAGGTAGGAAGGAATGACAAGGAAGGAATGACAATGAAGGAATGACAAGGTAGGAATGACACCACAATACAATAATCATTTTACGTATTGCCATCACAACATCTTTTGACATTTTTCCATCTCAATCATACAACAAATAAAATACACAATTACACCAACCGACACTACAAATGTACAACTACCTCTAACACATACATTCTCATGCAATTGTGACTATTACCACCTCCAGGAAGTAGACAAAAATATTGGAAACACCTGGGTAAATGAGGGACACCAAGTATTTTGAAAGCAACAACTTCCACATGGGTGTGGCCCACGTGTTCATTAAGAAAATAGCATCCCAGCATGGTTAGGGTCAGGTAGAAAAATGTTGCCCAGGCCTGGTTGCCTATAATTATGACCTTTATGGCTGCAAGAGGAGACCTCAGTGATATTGAAAGAGGGGTGATTGTTGGGGCATGATTGACTTTTTTGTTTTGAGCTTCAATGAGAAAGACAGCTCAACTTGCTGATGTTTCATGAGCAACGGTGTCCGGGGTGATATTGGCATGGAACTCCGAAGGAAAGACATCATCAGCAAATGGCAATGGTAGACAGAAGCGCATACTCCAGGATCGTGATATCCGTGCTTTAATTTGAAGTACAACAAGAAAAAGCAGGTGAGCAACTGCAGGTCAATTGACTGTAAATTTCAACCTGGGGTGCGAGCAGCCAGTTTCATCGAAAACGGTCCACCGAAAACTCCACAGAGTGGGATACCATAGTATGGTTGCAGTGCACAAACCACTCATCACATCTGGTAATGTACGGTTGGGAGTTCAGTGATGTAAGGAGCACAGGCAATGAACCACCGAGCAGTGGAGAACTGTGATATGGTCAGATGAATCATCCTTCACCATGGTCTTGACAAATGGATGAGTGCACATGTGGCACCAGCCTAAAGAACTCTTCAAACCTGAGTGCTTAGTTCCAACAATGAAAGGTTCTGGGGGCACTGTAATGTTGGGTGATTGCATCCCCACGTTTTTTTCATTTTTTAAAAAATGTTTTTCCTGACTTGTTACATATATAGATAGATGAATAAATGTTCTATAATAATAACTCCACCATGATCACTTTAATTCCCCTAACTTCTTCCCTCCTTTCCTCTGCTCCACCATCTCCACACCCCCACCCTCCCTTTCAACCTTCCCTTAAAACCGAACATTTTCAAATGCAACATTGTGCCGATTTTGCATTAACATAAGGGGTAAGAGTAAGAAGACATGAGCGTCAGATCAAACATCAGACTGCTTTCATTTGTCATCTGAAAGCATTTGATCTCACAAGTGTGGACGCCCTCGAAACCGAGGATGATACACTCCATGTGAAGTTACTACATGTTATGTTCCATTTTGTGCTTATGTGGATAGTGAGAGACTCGTGGAATAGTTTCTAATGTCAGAGACACACAAACTCATACGATAGAAAGAAAGTGTGGGAGTGAAGGTTTGTGGTCGAAGGGGAGGAGGGGTGGTGAGGATTGAGGGCAGGAGAATATGCTACTAATCAAAACAAAATTACATTGATTTGAATTAATAATAATATTACAAAAAATAATTATCACCAGTGATAAACTGGTTATAATCATTTAAACAAAATGTCTATTTAGACTGGGCAGAACCTGGGAAAATGTACATATTTAAAGTTGTGGAGGCATTTCATGTTTACGGCTGGCAAACAACTTTTTTTGACGTATTTATAGGTTCTAAATCAATCTAGGGGGTTTGCCTGGCTGTATTTTCAACGATTAACCCATAAATTTGACAAATCCAAGATGACTGCCATCACTTATAGAAAATACCTAAATTATTGCATCTCTGGAACTACTTGACCAATATCAATGATGTTGATGTCTATATTAGGGTTTTCACACATGCTTGATCATTTGGAATAAGTTTTAAGTTGATTGTAGGTCAAGGTCATGCATTTTGACAAAGGTCAAGGTCATATTTTGACCTCTTGGTGCAGAAATAAGCATATCTCACGAGGTAGACGAGGTCAATTTTCAGAAAATGTTAATGGTGGAGGTATATTCATGTTTACAGCTGACAAACAACTTTTTTAGATGTATTTATATGTTCAAAATCTAACTAGGAGGTGTGCCCGGCTGCATTTTCAATGGTTAACCCATAAACTTGATAAATCAAAAATGGCCACCACCAATACATGAAAAATTCATTTTTTTCACATCTTTGGTGCCAAACATGGTCAGAACGTAAATAAAACATCTGTTTGTATCTTTTTAGGTACAAGAAATCCATTGAGACCATTATTTAGACCCCAATATGTTAAGAAATAAAGATGACCACCACATAAGGGCAAATTTTTTTTTATCACTGACTGTCTTTAAATGAGTGACTTAACTTTATCATAATATCATGGTTCAGATGTGGGATATACTGACTGTAAATGAATACAGCTATAGTTATATTTTGTCATTGATCAATGTAGAAGAGGGGTGCAGTTACCAAATGAGTTTCATAATGAATGGGAAATCATAACTGAATTTTTGCGTATCAATAAAGCAGAAACGGCTGGCAAGACTTTGTTCATTTATAAACTGCTTAAATCAAATATCAACACATGCATGATACATATCCTATAATGTTCATTAAAGCCTGTTAGAAGCTGTAATGCTTCAAAACATGCACCACATTAAATACAGAATCCAGCATGGAGGAAGTAAACTTCAAAATGAGGTTCTCTTTATTGTGTCTTGCAAACATGACATGAGACTGTGAAAATAACGATCATGACAACTCCCTTTTCTTTTACAAAATAACTAGATATAACATCAACATTCTAAATCATACTTTATGATCTAACTGAGAACGATCATGTGCCTGTGTAATGGCATTCTTAAAATTTCAGTGCCTTTAGCAACTCAATGTTCAATTGTCCTTGTCATATTTTAGAATAGACCTTTGATTCGATATGTGAATATAAGCTTGAAAATATAAGTTAAACACAGACTAAACAGGTGAAAAGACTTAACTGATAACATTGATTAAAACTGCAAATGTTCTGGTTTACTTATATAATTATTACTTGATCAGATGCCGAATAAGAGTGTGGTCAGAGGTTACCAGCACTTCAGCAACCAGTGGAGCATGGTCCTCAGCACCAGCTCTTATGATCAAATTATATGCTTTTCCCAGATGGGTGGCATTGATTCTGGTCGGGTTGTAATGGATTTTGGTTTGGCTATCAAACATTACAGAAATATAATTATCTAACATCACAAAATATAAACATTTATATGTCCACAATTATATTGTAATGTTACATTACTACGTGTGTGTGGAGGACTTAGTTTATGTACCATCAGGTAGAATGTTTAGACATTCGTCGGCATGCTTGTGGCATTTGCAAGCTTCAATGCATGGTCAGCGCTCACCTCGTATGCGTAGTGCAACATGCACCATGGAGAGAAACGAGTCATCCGTTTGATGCTTGAATGGGGGAATAGTGAGCTTTACACCATCATCCTTCACTATGTCAGATAATGGGATGTGGCGGAACTTGGTTGGGATGAGTAGTGTTCTGGGTTCTGTGCGTGCTTGATCATGGAGAACTATAACTTCATACACACCATCCACACGTTCAGCTAACTTATCTTTGAATGTTCTCCTTCGACTCATAAATGATGATGGAATGGTGATGTCTGCTTCATTAGCTCGTGTACAATATCTTTCCCACACATATGTAAGCTCTAGAATATCAGCATGTGATGCTAATTGCTCAAGCTCATCACAAAGCCAAAGCAATACTACATCACTGGCATTTCATACTGATTTGCTTATTTTGCCAGTGCTACGTTTGAACCTAACATGGCAGGTACTGTGATGTTTGCCATCAGCTGCTATGAGATCATTTACACAAGCCAGTTGTGTCCTCAAACTCAGGTCATACTTGGCTGCTTCTAGGATTTGTTTGATAACTTGCTTCTCCTGATGTATGTATATATCTTCTTCTTCTTCTTCTTTCGGCTGCTCCCGTTAGGGGTCGCCACAGCGGATCATCCGTGTGATCCGCATAGTGATTTGGCACATGTTTTACGCCGGATGCCCTTCCTGACGCAACCCTGGTCGCCTCTTACGACACAGGGATATGGTACACCTATTTTAACCGGGGTATACACCGGCCCAGTACACTGGTACTCATTTTGCCGACCTCGGAAGGATGACAGGCTGAGTCAACCCCCTGGTGTATTAATTCAGTGGCTCAACGGGGCTTGAACTCAGGACCTCTTGGATCCCAAGCCGCTGCCCTAACCACTGCGCCAACACCAGGCATGATGTATGTATATATATATATATATATATATACACACACACACACGAGGTGGACTTTTTCCTTGGTCTGTCGTTGGCAAAATATGCACAGGTTCCAGTTGATCTGTGTCACCTTACTTCGAAGGAGGATTTTTTCTTCAAGGGTTGTGGGGGCTGAAGAACTACATTGAATTTGATCAAGTGTTATATCTGCAGCTTTCAGTCTTTCGAGTTTGTAAGCACATGTATAGGAGGCACGGCATCCATTGTGACATGTTATTGATGTGCAGCTTCCCTTCGCAGGGCAGCTCACCGGATGACCGGATTGGGGCAAAGCCTTCGGGACCCCCAATCTTTGATAGGAGGGAAACCACGGGGTAACATCCCTGGGTCAGATTGCGGGAGAGTGTGTCGGAGTGGTGCTGAGGTGTCGTCCACCAGACGGCGGTCTCCTTGGGTTAACCTGAGGCGGTACCCTCGAGTGGGTGCCTGGAATGTCCTATCCCTAAGAGAGGATGATCACCTGTCTTTGCATTTGTCACTTCTTTGCAAGAAGTCATGGACTTAGGGTGGCTGGTTCATGGTTTCAGCGCCCACAAGCTCATCACTGGACTTGGTATTCCAACGCTGGCGGTGTGGCAAAGGAGATTGACCATGTCCTCATTGATGGTCGTTGGAGGATGATCCAGAACTGCAGGGTCTACCGGAGTGCTCAGTTCCTCAATACTGACCACAGGCTTGTTGTAGCAACTCTAAAGCTGCACCTTAAATCCTGGAGAATGGTACCATCCCAGCCGAGGCTGGATGTTGCCAAGCTCAGGGATGAGAGAGTAGCTGAGGAGTTTGCGAACAGGCTGAGTGGACACTTGTGGGGTCTGGGTGCTTTGGGGGGTCCTGAAGAGTTGTGGAGCGCCTTCAAGACCACCGTCCTTGATGTTGCCGGTGGATGCCTTGGAGCTCACCGCAGGGCAAAGAAGAATTTTGTCTCTCAAGGGACACTGGATACCATTGACCAGAGCCGCAGGGCCAGGCTGAATGGCAGAGCTGAGCTGTTCAGGGAGCTGAGGCGTAAAACTGTATGTGCACTGAGGGTGGACAAGGAGGCCTATGTGCGAGGAATCTGTGAGGGGGTAGAGCATCACCTGTGGACAGGTGATTCTCGTCCCGCTTACAGGGGAATTCACGCATTACGTTCATCCAAGCCCATCCCTCGGAGCACTACAGTTCGAGCAGAGAGTGGTAGGCTCTTGACAGAGGAGTCTGAAGTGAAGGCCCGCTGGGCCGGTTACTTTGAGCGGTTGTACCAGGCTGATCCCCCAACTGTCGAGCTGGACGTCAAAGGTGTTACAATCCCTGTTGCTGACCCTCGAATCAACTGTGGTCCACCAACGCTTGTGGAAACATGGGCTGCGGTGAACTAGTTGAAACGGGGCAAAGCTGCAGGGATCTGTGGCATCCATGCCGAACTTCTCAAGGCTGGTGGAAATGCTGCACTCGTGTCGTTGCATGCAGTTTTGTGCTCTGCCTGGAACACAGGCATCATCCCAACTGACTGGAAGAGGGGCCTTGTTGTCCCTCTCTGGAAAGGGAAGGGTGATCGCCAAGACTGCAACAACTACCGAGGGGTGACGCTGCTCTCAGTGCCGGGCAAGGTCTTTGCTCAGATAATTCTTGATAGGGTTCGCCACCATCTGCTTGAGCACCAGCGTCCAGAACAGTCAGGCTTTACACCAAAGAGGTCAACGATTGACCGTATCCTTGCACTTCGTGTCCTCACCGAACGCAGACGAGAGTTTCGGCAGGGGCTGCTTGCAGCCGATGTTGATCTCTGTAAAGCGTTCGATTCAGTGAATCGGGATGTCCTCTGGAGGATTCTTGGTCTTCGTGGGGTGCCACCAAAACTGATCGATCTGATGTCTGAACTCTACTCTGGTACTGAGAGTGCTGTGAAGTGTGGTGGTACCATCTCTGACTTATTTCCAGTTGTTACTGGAGTTCGTCAGGGATGTGTACTTGCCCCCACACTTTTCAGCACTTGTATGGACTGGATTCTAGGGAGGATGTCGGAGAGATCAAGTTGCGGTGCGTCATTTGGGAATGTCAAGATCTCGGACCTTGACTTTGCAGATGATGCAGTCATCTTTGCGGAGACTTTAGACATCCTCTTGGGGGCCCTCGAGGTGCTGAATGAGGAGTCGGAGCCGTTGGGATTACGGGTTTCTTGGGTCAAAACTAAGATCCAGGCTTTCGGTGACATCTTGGATGCTGCTGTCCTGTCTGTGTCTGTTTGTGGTGAGGATGTTGAGGTCGTGGAGAGATTCACTTTCCTTGGCAGTGATATTCATGTCTCCGCAGGTTGTGAGCCGGAGGTCAATAGACGTCTGGGTCGGGCCTGGGGAGTCATGGATTCACTGGATCATGGGGTGTGGTGCTGCCGGTACCTGTGCGGGAGGACGAAAGTCCGAGTCTTCAGGTCCTTGGTACTTCCAGTCTTGCTCTATGGGTGCGAGACTTGGACTCTGACCAAGGATCTGAGACGGAGACTTAATTCCTTTGGTACCAGGTCTCTTCGGAGAATCCTTGGCTATCGCTGGTCGGATTTTGTGTCCAACGAGCGGTTGCTGAGAGAGACTCGGATGAGATTTGTTACCTGCATAGTCCGTGAGCGTCAGCTGCGGCTGTATGGACATGTGGCTCGTTTTCCTGCCGCTAATCCTGCTCACCAGATTCTCTCAGCGAGGGAGTCTCATGAGTGGAGGAGGCCAGTGGGCCGACCACGTGCCTCATTGTTGCAGCAGGTTGACCATCATCTCAAGGAGATGGGGATGGGCCTGGCATCTGCCTGGGGGATGGCCAGACGGAGGCCCCTGGAGTACCGGCGGAAAGTGGACGCAGCGACGCGCTGTTCTGGCACATGCTCCCATACCTGACCTGAATTGGGAAACCAACTATTTTTGAGGTAAAAGGTCAACTCAATGTCAAATTTGTAAAATCAAATTTCATCTGAAAACTTGCCAGTTTTCATCCGATTGACTCAAGCTTTGATTAAGATCGTCAATTTTAATCTTGATGAAATGTACAATTCGATGTATCCATGGCGAGTTTTTTTGGTGGTGGGAGGGGGGGGGTCGGAAGGGTGAATTTTGCAAGTATCGTTATCATGTTACTTGGCGAAAAAATTTTTTCACCAAGTATGGTTGTCTGTAGCGTTGTCTATTTGTCAAGCAATCATTCTGATATTTTTTTGTGTATGTAGGTGACCGGCCATGAACCGCAACACATAATTTTGGTGACTATTCGAATCCGGATCCGGACACTATAATTTAAAGTGATTCTTCACCATGGAGACATCGGGCCAAAACGATATATATAGTACAATATCTCAAAAAGTTGTGAATGGATTTGGTCGAAACTTGGTAGACAGGTTGGGTGTGTGACAAGGCCGAATCAATTCAAATTTAGTTTTAGATGGAGCTAAAACGATATTTCATGATGCATCAAAAAGTTGTGGACAAATTCTGTTGAAACTTGATGGACATGCTGCGTGTATGTCAATGAGCAATTGATTCGATTTTGGTGAAGATCCAAATCCGGATCCGAGAATTTTTAATTGATTCTTCACCATTCAGTGATTGAGCCAAAAACAATGTATAGCACAATAGCTCAAAAGGTTATGGATGGATTGCAACGAAACATGGTGGACAGGTTGAGAATGCCACTAGGAAGAATTGATTCAATTTTAGTGAGGATCCCAATCCGGATCTAGATCTGAGAATTTTTTAAAGCGATTCTTCACCATTGAGAGATGGGGCCAAAAACGATGTGCAGTTTCTATAGCATGATATCTCATAACGTTGTGGATGAGTTATGACAAAACGAGGTGGATGAGTTGGTTAGGTGATAAGAATAAGCCGATTCAATTCTGGTTAAGGTCCAAATTCAGATCCGACCTATCAGTGGGATACAAAACGTAATTTTTTCAGCCCGGCAGAGGTATGCTCTCCACCAAGTGCCATTCAATTTCGCCAAGTGTCACTCTGAGCGATTTTTTTTCATTTTTCTGTCTGTTTGTTTGTATGGGCGCCTGCAGGTCACAGTTTTAGTACGATCTTCACCTCCTGGTGGAGTGAGTCGTAAGCAAGAAGCTGATTGATTTTGAGGTCAAAAGGTAAATAAAAGCCAAAGATCAATAACTTTGAGATAATTTCTAAAATCCTCAATTTCCATCTGATTCACTTGAAATTTGAAGAGTATTTGCATAACAGGTCACCAAATTCAGCCACAATTTATTTTTGAGGTCAAGATAGGCCAAAAGGTAAACATTGACGTGATTTCTAAATTCCTCAATTTTCATCTGATTGGCTTGAAATTTGAACAGGATTTGCAAATCAGGTCACTAAATTCAAACACCAATTATTTTTGAGGGCAACATAAGCCAAAAGGTCAACATAACCCAAAGGTCAATAACGGTTGAATTTCTAAAATTCTCAATTTTCATCTGATTGACTTGAAATTTGAAGAGGATTTGCAAATTTGGTCAATTAATTCAACCACAAATTCGTTTTCATAGGCATACTCAAGATTTCAAGATTTCAAATTCAGATTCACAGGCGTACTGGGAGCCTGGTGTTGGCGCAGTGGTTAGGGCAGCGGCTTGGGATCCAAGAGGTCCTGAGTTCAAGCCCCGTTGAGCCACTGAATTAATACACCAGGGGGTTGACTCAGCCTGTCATCCTTCCGAGGTCGGCGAAATGAGTACCAGTATACTGGGCCGGTGTATACCCCGGTTAAAATAGGTGTACCATATCCCTGTGTCGTAAGAGGCGACCAGGGTTGCGTCAGGAAGGGCATCCGGCGTAAAACATGTGCCAAATCACTATGCGGATCATAATGGATGATCCGCTGTGGCGACCCCTAACGGGAGCAGCCGAAAGAAGAAGAAGAAGATTCCCAGGCGTACTGGAAGACCAAGATTTCACATTGACGAGGGTTCACCGTTCGCCTGTGTTTTTCAGTTTTATGTACAGTACTGTATAAACATAGATATGAAGTAAATCAGTTGAAAATTGAAGATTTATTTGACCTTTTGACAAATTGTTCTCAAAAACCAAAGGCTTCCAGCTTGTCAATACCTCCACCAGGTGGTAAGTTTCATGAAGATTGGAGTAAAAATGTGACCCGTAGGTGATTGACATACAAACAAGAAAGATGTCATGCACAACACGCTTCTTGCAGAATCCCTAAAACAAATTTGTCCTTAAAGGATTAATGTTTACTGATGCAGCAAAAATATGAACAAACCAGCAATGCAAATAACTGCTGCCTCTATGGCTTTAGAGCCTTAATGGCTGTCTGCTTGAAAGGCCATTGTAGGCTGAGTAACACAAACTTGATAACACAACCTCCATTATCATTAGCAAAGGCAAATTAAATCTCTTTTAAATGTGTGATTTGCCAGAGATGAGCACCGTCACATAAATATACACCAATAAATAACAACTCGATCATGCTGGACAAACAGGATGGCTCACAGAAAAAACTGCTTAATTGTCATTGGGAAGATCCATACTCAAGTAGAAATGAAACCGAATGAGTCAATGGATATGCCTCCACCCACGTTAGATATCAACCTACTCTTAGTTTTCATCTCAATTAAAGGTAAGGTGAAAAATTAAAGGCCACATGAGAGAGGGAAATAGAGAATTTTGTTGAATTTGAAACCTCATTTATTACATTCAGGCACACACAGTATAATATATATTTACAATAATACAGAATTCAACAGAAAAAAAAAACTCAGTTTGAAGAAAATTATAAAGTAATTACAAGTTCTGAATTCTTCACAAAACACAAAACATTTGCAATGCACCATTTTCTCTCAAAAAGTTTAACATTTTGATTGCTCAAAAATAAATCAAATTCCAACCTCAGTCGTGTTGAGACAAAGCCTTTAAAAATGGAGATAATATCTGATCCAAGACCATTGTCGATTTTAATCTTCCTAGATTGGTAGATTGCATATTTTGCAACAGCACCCAGAAAATTCAAAAGAACACCCACATCTCTACATATAGGTTTAAAGGATACACCAAAAATAAACATGTGTAAACTAAAGGAAAAGGATAATTGGTGAAAAAGATTATCAAGTCGAAGAAAATGAGAAGTTAGTCGCCAAAACTTCACATAAGCATGGAACAAGTCCTCCTTCTGATCACAGAAAGGACATATTTCTATCAACGAATTATTAATATGGTGAACAAATATGTTGGAGGGAGGGCCCAGTGTGCCAACCTCCACTGTATATCTGCTAATACACCATGTATGGGTAAGCTATACATATGAAGCCAAAGTAGAGTAGAGGGCAAACCTAGCCCTAACCGCTCTGACCACAACGCTATTCATGTTCTTCCAGAATGGGATACGTTTCCCTTTTGTTGAAGAAAACCACAAATTCCAGTCCGAGTTACAAGATGAAAAGGGGGGGGGGTATGTTCAACTCCAACCGAAAAAAAGAAGAAAGGAGTACTTTGATCTCGGGAAAGCTTAACCGGAAATCCCCAATGATACCAACACCTTCCCATCCAATATTTAACTGTTTAAACTTCTGGATAACTACACGCACCACTTGGTCCACAAGTCGGACAGATCAAGAACCAACTGCGGATACTACCTCACCAACAGGTTTCCACTTCACCCCAGATATGTCTCTCAAGTCACACACCTTATTGATTCCTCCTTGGATAAATTTTTGAATCATGGCATGACTGTGAGGAATACCAGGGAAAAAATTATTGAAAGAAAGGGGTTCTTGAAGGAACATTCTGCAATTATATGCTACAAGCAGCCAATGGACATCAAACCTTTTCCAAATGTCCAGTAAACTCTGATAGAACTTAGAAAGAGAAACAAAATTTACATGCTCGAGATCCATCAAAAAAAGATGCCGATCATAGCTCAGTTTACCAGCTTGTTGCAGGAGAAAAAAAGCAAATGGTCGCCAGGTTAGCTGCTCAGTGAACAGCAGTTTCTGCAGAGACTGCAATTGAACAAAAAGGCCACAATCCGACCAAAGATGTTGATAACACATTGACCATCTTCCTTCCGGAGATAGTACAGTATCTCAGGTTGTAGCCAATGGTATCCATTCCAAAAGAAATTTACCAGCATTCGGTGAATAGCCATAATTCGTTGATTTGATGGCTGCAGAACAGTGATTCTGTGCCACAATTTTGTTGCAATAAAATTATTGATGACAAGAGTACGACCTTTACATGAAAGGGACGTCAACAGTCCTTCCCATGTTTTCAGTCTGTACTTAATTCGTTCGAAAACTCCTGCCCAATTTTTCATCTCCATCTCATGATTGCCACAGTACATTCCAAGATATTTAACTCCGTCCGTTCTCTAGACTAAGTTCTGTGGGAGTGATGGTGGCAATGCACAAGCGCGGTCACTTTTTCCGCACCATAATGCTGTACTGTACTTTTATTCCAATTTATCCCACCAGACAAGGCCACACAAAAATTTCTCAGGCAACGCTGTAAAGCAGAGACTTTTTTCGTACTTTTAATTAAAACACAGACATCATCAGCATACGCCGTCTGCACAAATCTTGCTCCTTCTATACTTCTCATTCCCTGAGGTATTTGCTGTCTAATTGAAAGCAGGAGTGGCTCAAGGGCAATTATATATAAAAGACCGGAAAGAGGACAACCTTGCCGGATACCCCATTGAAAAGGAAAGGGAGAACATAACCTGTTATTAACTTTCAACATACAATGAGTATTGGTATATAGGAGTTTTACACAAGAGATGAAGGTTTCAACAAAACGCATTCCCTTCAAAACAGGAAAAAGGTACTTGTGATCAACACGATGAAAGGCCTTAGCTTCATCAAGAAACAGTAATCCATAATCATTACACAGGTGCTTCTTGCACGAAATAATATCTCTTACCAATAATATATTGTCATGGATAGATCTTCCAGGCACACAATAAGTTTGGTCTGGATGTATGAGAGAACTGATAACAGTTTTCATGTGATTTGCAAGGAATTTTATAATCAACACACCACAGAAAAGATGCCGGTCGCCAGTTCTCCACCAGTTGAGGATTCCCAGATTTTGGCAGTAAACATACGCCCGATCTTCTGCAGGACACCGGAAGTTCTCCATCACGTATGCTTTCATCAAGAACGTCAAGCAAATCAGGTCCCACAATGTTCCAAAAAATCTCATAGAATTCCCCTGGCAAGCCATCTATTCCAGAGGCTTTTCCATCTTTCAGGTTCCTCACAGCTGCTTCAAGTTCATTTGCCGAAATTGAGGAATCAAGCATGCGTTGCTCATCCTCCTTGACATTCGGGAGCCCAACAATTACTTTTTGCATTACCTCATTGTCCACGTTCTGAGGAGAATACAAGTTAGAATAGAAATCCCTCAGTGTACGTCTGATCGCTTGCTGAGAGGTTACCAGGGACCCATTGGGAGTGAGTAAACTGTGAATTAGTTGTGACCTTTTAAGAGAAGTCTCTAATTTGAAGAGGTCCTTGTTTGGCATATCCAAAGTTAAATAGCTCATTCACATTCTTACAAAGGTAGCTATTGCTTGTTGCCGTACCATCTGCTCTCGCAATGCTTTCTTCGCCCATATTAATTGGTCACCTGTGTCTTTCTCATCCTCATCATTTTTCTGTTTTCGGAATACTATTTCCCACTTTAACCGGTCAATTGATATTGACTGCCTTTTGGTGCTGTATAAACTGTGTTGTTGGCAAAAAGTTTTTATTTGGTTTTTGCAATATCCCACCACAAGCGGAGACTATCAAAATCAGATCGAGAAGACCGAATTTTCTACCACACGACTCGAAAGGCATCATTGAAACCCTTGTCTTGTAAGAGACGAGTATCGAGAGACCAATAAGCACTGCCACAGGTTGGAAAGGGTAATTTGAAAGACATTGAGATTAGACTGTGATCAATAAACCCAGTCGGCACAATTTTGAGTCGAAGACACAACATTTAACATTAGCTTATTTACGTAAAACCTGTCAAGCCTTGCTATTGACATAATGCCATCATTACATCTGTACCATGTGTAACAGCGCAAAGGGGATGTTGCGACCTCCTTAAACCGGTAATTTTTGATGGTGTCTTCGAATACTTTCCTGGAGGCAGCATGCGGTTCATGACCATTCCTATCAATTGAAGGACAAATTGTACAGTTAAAATCTCCTGCAATACAAATAAAAGCAGTTGCATCCAAAGTTTTTACATCGTCCCGTAGTGTGGAAAAGAAGATTTTCCTCTCCATGGGATCACTTGGTGCATATACATCTAGGATAAAATCTTTTGAGTGTTGTGAAGAAACTCTACTGATATCAAATGCCCTTTATAAATTTCTTTGAAGGAAACCTGGTGGGCACACAACCTGTGACTTAGGCAGATGGCAACGCCGGCTTGAGGTGGAGGAAACCCACTTGACCACCAATGCCCCTTGAATAGTTTCACCCAATCAGCTACCTGAGTGTTCATAGCATGGGTTTCTTGTAATAAAATAATATCAGCTTTTGCTTTCTCGATTGCTTGAAGGGTTTATACTTTCCGTAAGGTGGAACGACCTCCATTTATATTCAGAGATATAATGTTCAATTCCATTATTGATTATTTTGTGGAATTAAGTCACTTTCCTCATTTAGTTCCTTGTTTACCTTTGTAACAGCTTTCCTGAAGTGCTGAAATTCAGGTTCCTTAAGGTCCTTCCCTTGCAGCAAAGGCTTTGCCGCTGAAATGAAGGCCAGAATATTGGGGAAATGATGTTTGATTCGCACGTTGCGTCGTCAAAAGGTTTCTTTCAGAAACCAAACAATATTTTCTTTAGCCACTTCAGAGTGCTCATCTTAATCTTGGGATGCACCCAAAGCTTCTTGCAAAGGAGAAGGAAGGTCATCAGCCATTACATCTGGTTCATCGTGATTAGTTGATTGTGCTTCAGTAGCTTCTGCTTCTGTGCTACTTGCTCGATCATCGTCTACTTTAGCCTCCTCATCCTCATTATCCTCAAGCGGGAGGGTGGAGACATCACCATTAATATCACCATCAATGATTAATTTGCTTTTGCAGGTTTGATGTCTGATTTCAGAAATCCCTTTGTTTTCATTGTGAGCAGGTGGCATGATCTCAGCCCTACTCTCACCACTTTGCTCACTGTTAACATCATTGGGACTATTTTCCACTTGAACCACTAACACCTTGCTGCCCTTATCCTTCTTTTCAGTCTTTAAAAATGACATTTTCAAAGGCTTCCGTAAACCTCTGTCCACAATCATTCCCTCTGCAGGATGTGACTCCTCTTCTGTGTCGTTTACACAGCCCACAGGTACATCGGCTGACTCATCGTTGACACGATTAACCGCCATACTTGTTACCTCATTGTTTATACTGTGCTGATGAACTTCATCAGCACCCTTCTTAACTGTATCCGAGTGCTCCGGCACAGACTCCTGCTCTACACGTGACTCGTTTTCAACATTCTCTGTAGCGTTTACAGGAGGGCTTGCTCTGGTTACCGTAGCATATGTTTTCCTCAAATTAGGACAATATTGCCTCGTGTGGCCGTACGCTCCGCACTCAGAGCATATTAGCCTCTCTGTTGCCACAAAAATCCTATGCTAACGTTTTGCTGTTATAAACACGAGAGAAACAATTAACTGCGTCACACCATCTCTTAAAACAACATAGCAAAACCGTCTAAACATTTCGATGTGTTTAAGCTTTCCATCCATGGTGCGAATGGAAGATTTAATAATTATCGACACCACAGTACCGTACTGACCGAGTTTTTTTTAAGAATTTCTTCCTCAGACAGCGTCGGTAAAATGTCAGACAACAAAATCTTTGATGCCGGAGTGTCCCACGATGAAATGGGAACATACCGGTCATCACCCATAACGAGTCCATTCAACACAACAACATGTGCGAGTTGGACTTTCGAGACGAAAACAATGATCTTGTGGTTCATTCAAGATGCCGCCCGAATGTTCTCACAACCGATCAGTTCGCCAATCGTGAGGAGAGCTTCCTCCAGTGAAACACCTTCCGGCGGCACGAAGCACATGCCGTGCTTGTCTGTTAACACCTCGTTGGTATTTTGAGCGGCAGCACTTCGCCGAACTTTACTAGCCATTTTACTAATAAAGAGAAAAAAAAAATCAAAGAAAGTGTAATGGTTACAAAAAATACCTTCCCAGGTAAGGAGCAGAAAGAAGAGGAAAAAAAAAACCTTAATAATAACTGGGTGGGAAACCCACCGTTCCACGATCACTAACCAGTAACCGCCTTAAGTGGTTAGCCCCAAAACACACCGCGCTGTCTCTTTCTCGCTCAATAGTAAGAGAAAGCAAGGAGAAGGAGGTAAAGAGAAACAAAAAAACAAAACGTTAGACGATAAGAAAAGAGAAAAGGAGAAGCAACACAGGCTCCACAAATACCGCCAGAGACTGAACAACAGCGCCATGTGATTGCACGTGCGTGCCAAGCGAGCAACAGCTGTACAAAGTAGGAGAGAGGGGGAGAGAGAGAGAGAGAGAGAGAGAGAGAGAGAGAGAGAGAGAGAGAGAGAGAGAGAGAGAGAGAGAGAGAGAGAGAGAGAGAGAGAGAGAGAGAGAGAGAGAGAGAGAGAGAGAGAGAGAAGTCGGGAGGGAGAGGGATGGAGAGATAGGGAGGGAGAGGGAGCGAGCGATAGGGAGGGAGAGAGAGAGAGTGAGAGAGGGAGGGAGAGAGGGAGAGATGGACGGAGAGAGGGAGGGAGAGAGGGAGGGAAAGAGGGCAAGGGAGAGATGGACGGAGAGAGGGAGGGAGAGAGGGAGGGAAAGAGGGCGAGGGAGAGAGAGAGAGGGCGAGGGAGAGAGAGAGCGAGAGGGAGCGAGAGAGAGAGAGAGAGAGAGAGAGAGAGCGAGAGAGAGAGAGAGAGAGCGAGAGAGAGAGAGAGCGAGAGAGAGTGAGAGAGAGCGAGAGAGAGAGAGAGAGAGCGAGAGAGAGCGAGAGAGAGCGAGAGAGAGCGAGAGAGAGCGAGAGAGAGCGAGAGAGAGAGAGAGAGAGAGAGAGAGAGAGAGAGAGAGAGAGAGAGAGAGAGAGAGAGAGAGAGAGAGAGAGACTTTTATTTTGACTTTTCTTCTCCTTTATTGCAAGGAAGTTCATACAGGCATCAAAAAAAGGCAACCAGGAAAGGAAGGGGTAACAAAGAAGTAATATTTTAAAATTATAAATTGATTATCAGAGCACCACCAACCGTGCTACATAAGGATTGTTTCACACACCACCAGTTTTTAAATAAAACAGGATCTTGAATTTCAAACTCAAAAAGAACACGCGATGTAACCAATGCTTTCGAAATAGTTAAAACGTCATCAGCTAAAACGTCAGTGTTCTGCAGTTTTCGTTTCCTCGATAAATATATGGATAATTAAAAAAGTTTGCTAAAAGACATTCATTTCTGCATTGATACAAGATATTGAAACCAAGTATAAAAACACAATGCGTAAAAGGCAAACTGAGCCCCCGGATCACACGCGACATAATTCCAAAAAGCGAGGCCAACCTTGAACATTCAATGAAAATGTAAAAAATGGTCTCTGGGGTGTCGCAAAAGGGGCACAATTCCGAGTTTTCAGGACATATACGGTGGGACAGAATGTTACAAGGCAGGATATTGTGCGCTAGCCGCCATTGTAGATCGCCTGAGCGCTTGACAATCGGTTCTTTATACATCACCTGCCATTTAATTGTTGTGGAAACGTTAGCTTGAAGCAGCGCTCGCCAATGAGCTTGTGGCTCTGCTGGTTTGCCAGGAAAAAGGGTGAGAACACATCGATTGTACACTGAGGTTAAAAACACATAGATCTCCATCTGGTTAAAAAACCTAAAACTTTGAAATAAAATTAAAAGATTTGGGAAAGGACATTGGGATAAATTGAGGGCATCTTCTATGTCTGTGTCCCATTTTAACCCGGTTTGCTTAAAAGTCCGTAAAATCACAGAGAAAATTCTGCCAATAACTCTGATGGACCTCACACTGTTGGCCACGGCAATATCAGCAGCTGGCTTTCATCTATGTACAAGGGGGTTCCTGAGGTGTTTTACTCTGGTAACGCCGAGATCAATAAACTTTTGCATGAAAAATCTGTCACTACAGACCCCATCAAAAAAAGAATTTAAAAAATATTGGTTCATTTAAAAACATCTGAAGGGAGTAAGCACTGGTATCACGGCGAAAAGAAACAGCCTGCCACGCTTCCAGCATGCTTCGGTAAAACAGAGCGATCAATGTCATATCCACGCGCTTCATATCAAGAAGAAAAAGGTCGTCACCATAGCCTAGTTTCCCAGCTCCCTCAAGCAAGCAATGGGCAAAGGCTTTCCATGGGACATCGGAGTATAGAAGCCTTCGTACTGAAAGGAGGCGAAAAGCCATCACTTTGCTCGTCACATCTATTAGCCCCTGCCCACCTTCTGCAGTTGGCAGGCTTAGTATTCCTGGCCGGAGCCAGTGCTTTCACCCCCAGAAAAAAATCTACAAAAAAGCTTTGAAGTTTTTTAAGGATAAAAACTGGGGCCTGCTGTGTCTTGAAAACATGCCATAGCATTGATGCTGCAAGATTATTAATGACCAGAGTATGACCCCGGTAGGAAAGCTGCCTCAATCATCCCCTCCATTTTATCAACCGCTGCTCAGTTTTTGTAATCAGCGATTCACAGTTTTTTGAAATAAAATCTTGAGTTCCAAGAAAGACACCAAGGTAGCATATTCCTTCGTTGGTCCATTCAAGCTGCCCTGGTAGGGTTGGAGGGGGGAGTTTCATTCCGTGGACCGAAGTAAAAAGCTTTGTTATTTTCCAAATTAACTTTAGTCGAGCTAGCCAAGCTAAATTCCTTGACAGACTCAACCAAAGCACGAACATCATCATCAGAGTGCACAATTGCGCAGAGATCATCCGCATAAGCAATGGTATTTTCGGGATTTTCTAATGGCAGAGGATAAAACCCTTGTAGCCGTGTATGTAAACGATGTAGTAAAGGTTTAATTGATAGGGAGTAGAGAAGGCCAGACAGGGGGCACCCTTGATGAATACCCCTGGTGACAGGGAAAGGCTGACTTAAGATGTTATTTACTTTGAGCAAGCTAAAAATATTATTGTACAATAGTTTAATATAACAAATAAAATTTTCCTTCAAACCAAACCCCCGTAAAACAGCAAAGAGATAAGAATGATCAATCATGTCGAAAGCTTTTTCTTGGTCTAAAACCACGAGACCAACATTCCTATGTTCAGCAATACAAATATCGATCATGTCACGAACAATAAAAATGCTATCATGTATTGTCCTTTTTGGGATACAATAAGATTGATCGGGGTGTACAATCTCCCCAAACAGAGGTTTGAGGCGGTTGGCAAGAACTTTTGAGAAGATCTTGTTGTCCGTGCAGAGGAGCGAAATGGGACGCCAATTTTTAAGTTGCTGGAGGTCTCCTTTCTTAGGTATGAGAGCAAGTATAGCCCTGCGACAGCTGAGTGGTAGCAAGCCTAATTGTAGGCGATCAATGAAGAGGTCAAGCAACTCCAGTCCCAACAAATCCCAGAAGGCTTTGTAGAACTCTGCAGGGATTCCATCAAGTCCAGAAGCTTTACCTGTTGGGCAAAGTTTGCAAAGCTGTAAAAAGTTCGTCAACAGTCACTTCCTTGTCAAGTTGTTGGCATGCAGATTCGAATAAGGTGGGCAAAGAAGTGGTTAAGGAACTAATCATGTCTTCTTTCGTGTTTCTGGCACAATGCAAGTCAGAGAAGTATTGTTTCGTCAAGCTTCTGATGTCTTTTGGATCGTGTGTGGTTCGGCCTCCTGGTGCCTGCAGCGAAGTTATTTGCTGGTTTCTCTTTTTTTGCGCTTCCAAAGCAAAGAAAAATTTGGAAGGAGTATCGATAGAGCTGTAGTTCTCCATTCGCAGCCTAATTAGATCCCCTCTGGCTTGTTTTGCACAGAGTTGAGCAAGGAGGGCTTTCTTCGTTGCCATTAGAGAAACAGTCCTTTCAGCACTGGGAGTTGGAAGGCTTGACTGGAGAGACAATATTTCTTTGGCAATTAGAGATTGCAGCGTGGATTCGTTCTTTGTACAAAAGGAGCTATATTGCTGACAAAAGGTTCTAATATGGGTCTTCACATTGTCCCACCATTGTGTGAGGCAGGAGTAGGAAGGATTCCGTAGTTGTAAAACTCTCCAAAAGGTTCGAAAGGCGACAGAAAAAGCGTCATCTTCCAGAAGACACACATTGAAGGTCCAATGAGCAGTGCCACGATTTCGAGCCGGGGAAAGTATATGAGGAACAACCATGTGGTGGTCCGAAAAACCACTTGGAGTGGGGTCATCATGGTCTATGACATTTAAAGAGTCATTATTAATGTAAAATCTGTCTAGCCTTGCAAGAGGTAGCCGGCCATTTGCACATCGGCACCACGTGTATTGCCGTGCAGATGGGTTCTAGAGTCTCCATACATCCATAAGGGAGAATTTAGACAATGCTCTCTTTAAGGGTATTGTATTTGATGGGTGGGCCTCTTTTCCATTACGGTCAAGGGTGGGATACAATGTGCAGTTAAAGTCCCCACACAGACAAACAAGACCATCAAAATCATGGTGTGTGAGGAACATTTCTAACTGTGTGAAAAATTATATTCTTTCCATTCTCTTACTCGGTGAGTATACATTTATTAAGGTGTGTTTATAACCATTATAAAGGAAATTAACTAAAGCTAAATGCCCTTTAGTAATCTCCTTAAAGTGACATTTTCAGGACAGAGAGAAGGATTTAAGTAAAAAGCCACTCCAGCACTAGGACAGGTCAAGCTACTAAAGAACCATTGTCCTTTCATGATGCGAGTCCATTCGCTCATGCACGAGGAGCTACATCTCGTTTCTTGCAAAATAACAACATCAAAATGTTTTTGCTCGACAAGCAACTTTACCTGAGCTTTACGCAGGGGTGAATATCCCCCATTTATATTTAAAGTTACAATAGAGAAGATCATAGTGTAGGTATGGAAGGTTCGTCAGGTAAAGGAAAGTTGGGTTGTGCTCGTAGCTCCTTCCGAGCTTTCAATACACACTTGCTAAAGGCACTGTCACACCTTGACGATTAAGCCAGCGTATGCCGATTTATGAGAAATTTGTCTAAAACGCTGGCACACGTCGAATACGTTATGGGTAAGTTTTGTATACCTTAAGAGCATTCTGAAAAACACTGCCATACATCATGGTACGCTGGCTTTCATCGTTGTACTTTGTGGTTGTCCTCAAATTTTAGCATGCTTGAAATTTTATGATGTATGCTGGCGAATGACTCACACGCTCCGCTATGCTGGCCATAAGTTGTAGGCACGTTATGCGATCGTTGACACATGTCGACACACGTTAGTAGGGTGAATATACTGGTTCTGGCTCACTTTTCCCCATGTAAATGAATGGGGGATTTTCAGCGATTCATATTTTTTTCCCTAAAAATAAACCCCTTTTTTATCCCAAGGTATATTTATTTGTCTCCCCTTTTAACCTGGGGACACTTTTTTTTTCAAATAATCCATGCAATAAGATAAAGATTTGTTCAAGTACTAAATTGGTAATGTGATTTGTTAAAGGTGATTCGAAAGAAATATCTGAAACGTCTAACCCTCGGGACACTCTTTATCAAATAACCGATGCATATTGTTTAGCTCACTCATTGAACTTATAAAGATTTGTTCATTCTCAAATTCCTTCAATAGTTTAATTTTCTTTGCACAATAATCCCCATCTAAAATATTGAAAAACAAAACATTTGAATCTTTATATTTTTTAAGATACCCCTTTTGTGCCATTGCGAAATGATAAACTTCTCTTAATGATCTCATCTGGGCACCGCCCGAGTTGCAAATCATTTTTGTACATAAACCACGCCATAAAAAAAGTTTTGTTTCAAATGTTTTCAGTTCGTGTCATGAAAATGAGGAAGTGTTTTTTTTGACATGGTCGTGCTGTGTGAATGAGGAAGTGTTTTTGGACAGTCATGCTGTGAAAAAATAGGAACTATTCTCTGAGACAAGGCCTCGTGTTTCTATTTTATCTCAGAACACGAACAGGCTTTTAAACATGTTTAATCAAAATCATTTTAAGGCATTTTAAGTATGTTTTAAAAATGATTCATACAATTTGAGAATATATCTCCCAGTTATTTTCCAAGCTGTCTCGCCCGAAGCGTCATTTCCTGTGGCCACACCCAATGATTAAGCAATCTTCTCATCGTTGCCTTATAAGTGATTCGCCAGACAAAGTTTCTGCCAGACGGGATTTTCATTTTTACAACTGAGACATGAGCGATCTTTCTTCCGTGAACAAAACAGCTCAACACAAAGTTGGTAAGCCTGTGTATAGGTTCCTCTTTGAACGATGAAGCAATTGATTATAAATTAAATCGTGATAATTCTGATTTTTTTTTTCTTAGCAGGTCCTTGGAAGAAGAGCAGTTTACATATCACTACGAGGTGCATGAAATTAATGCTCTTATTGAAGAGGTTAATCATCTTAGAAGAGAATTGAAAAACATTTTTAATGACTGACACGACGTCTTATCACGGCCTCTGATCTTTTTGCCATCTTGTACCAATGGTAAAAAAAAACTGAGACATGGACTCACTCTCTTCCGATGAAGATAACAGCTCACTACAAAGTTGGTAAGTTTGTGTATGGTTTCCTCTTTGAACGATGAAGCAATTGATTATTAATTAAATCGTGATAATGCGAAAATATATATTTTTTCCTGGCAGGTCCTTGGAAGAAGTGGAGTTTACATATCACGATGAGGTGCATCAAATGAATGCTGAGGTCAATGATTTTAGAAGAGAATTGAAAAACATTTATAATGACTGGTATGAAGTCTTATCACGGCCTCTGATCTCGAATAAATTAAACCAATGGTGAGACGTGTGTGTGTGTGTGTGTGTGTGTGTGTGTGTGTGTGTGTGTGTGTGTGTGTGTGTGTGTGTGTGTGTGTGTGTGTGTGTGTGTGTATATTGTTGTGGTTACCAAATTCGCAAACCACCATTCAGGTCCCTTAGGTGAGGTATCTCGGCAAGTATATGTGTAGTTAGGCCCAAACCCGTTGTCTAGTGGGAATACATGTCATTTATGCGTGCTGCGACTCTTCAGGATAGCCGTTTTTCTTTTACTAACTTTATTTTGGACCAACCGCCATGATTACAACCACAACCACCGCGTCACCACAACCGCCACGACCTTCACGTCACACCTCGCAACCGTAGCATCGCCACCGTTCTTGCCCCGCTGTGGGTACCGGTGTTGGACTCGTGCAGGGCGCGCGTCGAACAGCGTGTACAAAATCACGGATTTTGTGCTTCAAAAACGGATCAAAAACGACACACGCCCACTTTTTGCCGTCCAATCGGTGAGCGAGGGGCGATTTGGCCCCGCCTCCAGGACGATCGATATATGCAAATTTGTGGATCAAAAAGCCTTCACGCCCACTTTTTCTCGGGCCAATGGGGAGCGAGGTGAAAGGTCAAAGGGAGGGGGTCAAAGGCGAAGCTACGGGGGGATAAAAGGACCGTGTTCGTCAGTCAGAGCAGTGTGGAAGTCTGGAGCCCGAAGCCTGCAGTAGCTGAAGTGTGTGGAAGTCTGGAGCCCGAAGCCTGCAGTAGCTGGAGAAGCTGAAGAGAGTCGAACGAGGAGAGCCCAAAGAAGAGTCCAGGGTGGAGAGTCCAGAGGCGGAGAGGCGGCAGCGGCGAAGGCAGACGAGGGGGTGCTCGCGACGGTGCCGGGAGCTGCACGCCCGAGGAAGACCGGCAGCGCGACCTGGCCGAGGTGGAGACGCACACCAGGGATAATAAAGATCCTCTATACCCCGAGCATCAGCAACCCCCTCCTGTTTCCCCCCGCGCTGAGATAGTGCGACCAAGGGGGCCCCTTTCCCACCCCCTGCCAGACACTGCCCGCGAGGCCCGCGGGGTTGGGGCGCCATCGCCGCTCCGCGTCTCATCACCAGACGGGTAGGCGCGACCCGGTCTCGGCCTCAGGCCCGCCTCATCCTTGAGGGTATTCTTTCCTTGGTTTTGGGTATGTGTTGTCGGCGCCGTCTGTGAAGTAGAATTGTATAAGTGTTGCCGTGTGCTCGGTAGTCGGTATTAGCTCTGCATTGTTTTCACTTTTACATTTGCTTGTTGTGTAAATTGCATTGTGTTTTTTCTGTGTGCATTTGGTGGAATTGTATTTGTGTGCTTCCCGTGTGCCGCGAATAAATGTGCTTTATTGTTGAACTGTTCTCCCGCTTCGCTTCGTCTTTTCCTCCATTGAATCCTCATCTTGCTTCACGTAAAGGGTTGGTAGTGGGCTGAATACGCCCGATAATTAATCGAACCGTCGAGGTCGACGATAACACCGCTCGGTTATTCTGATAGTACGGAACGGGTCGCTTAAGTGGCCCGTGTCCGAAGTCGACCTGCGGCGAGGTGCGATCGCCCGGTCTACCCTCCGCGTGGGTACTTAGGTAGGTCGAATTTGGCGAGCAACCCTATCCCACGCGGGGGCTGATTGGCTCGATCGCGGTGAGACCGAAAGGTCCACCCGTGACTGGTTCCCGGCGTTAGTCCGAGAGGGTCACGACTGGATTGTCCGTCCGGTGGGCGACGTGCCGCGATTCGAGTTACGTGGCCGTCAGCACGCCGGCGGGCGCGAAATCCGCAACACTGGTGTCAGGTCGTGCGATACAAATTCATCGCCCTCCTCGCGGCACTGGTATTGGAGAGCGGGACAACAGGCTCTCCTGTCTCCAGCGAAATTCACGGGAATCGGTCCAGGGGTGAGAGAAGCGACCCCCGATTCCCTCCAAATTACGAGCGAGCAAATTAACCCTTCACGAGAAGCAAGATGGCGTCTCAAGGCGAGCGGGTGCCGGGTGGATTAGGTATGTGTAGTAATGTAGAATCCATGGTCCAGGATGGAATCCCCGAGCAGGAAATGTTGATTGTGCAGGAACACGGACTCGCCCAACTGAACCCAGGGCCCGAGGTGGGTGCGGCAGCGGCCGCGGTGTATGACACCTTCCCCCCCCCTCTCCACCAAGACCCTTCCCCAACCCCTGCCGAAACGGCTCACTTGAGTGCATCCGACATGGCCCAGCTATTCACCATGCTGGCACAAATGAAAGCGGAAATAATAAACGGAATAAAAAGCATGAACGAAAAGATCGATGCGAGTACACAGCAAATGAAGGAAGGAACGAAAAAGTTCCGGGGTGAGACGCAGAACATGGGCCGATGCCTGCAGGCGGGCATGAAGGCCGTGACAAAGGAAATAATAGTTGAGACAAGGGAGGTAAAGGGTGAAGAGTTGGCAGAGACACGGGAGATAGAAAAAATAGAGGAAAGACTGCACGGTGAGGACGGGGTAAGTGACGCGCACACACACACGGAGGTAGTGGAGGACGATGGGGGTGAGCTCGCGGAGCGTGTGGAGACCCAGTGCGAGCACCTGGATGGCCTCCTCCAGGAACGAGGGGAGGGAGTATGCCCCCTTGAGGCGAGTCACGACCAGGTGAGTTCGGTCGTGCTTTGCGAGGTTGAGGGGACGAGTGCTGTGGACGGGTGCACGGAGAGCTTGGGGGGTATAGAGGCCCCGGAGACCCTTGTGGGGACACAAATCCCCAGGGTGGTTGTCCCTGTGTGTGTGGTGCAAGGTGTGAGTGCGGCACCGTGTGTGGAAGCGACCCCGTGTGTGAGTAGTGTGGTGGCGATGGTGCCAGAGTGCGTGCTTCCCAGCACGCCGGGTGTGGATGGGGCACCGTGTGTGAGTGAGGCCGTGTGTGTGAGTGAAACGGCCAGTATGAGTGAGGCACCACGTGTGAGTGGTGTGGTGGCGATGGTGCCAGAGTGCGTGCTTCCCAGCACGCCGTGTGTGGGTGAGGCACCGTGTGTGGAAGAGACCGCGTGTGTGAGTGTCGCCGTGTGTATGAGTGAGGTACCGCGGGTGACTGCCCCCGCGTGTGTGGATGAGGCACGGAGTGCGAGTGAGGCACCGCGGGTGAGTGCCCCCGCACGCGTGAGTGAACGGCCGTGTGCAAGGTCGCTGTGTGCCAGGGAGACCGTGTGTGTGAGAGAGCGGTATGTGAGGGAGATGTCGGTTGGCATGCGGGAGCACGCAGCCGCGTCTCCCGGTGTGAATGTGATGGTGTGGACTGTGTGCGTCGTAACACGCAGGTATGCGTGGGTTGAATGGCGACGACGGCGACAGAGGAGAGAAAGCCGAGTAGCGGCTGTAGCTGTTTCGGGGACCGTGCCGGGTTCGCCCAGCAGTGAGCACGCGGTTCGTGCTGTACAACGCACGAGACCACCACGTGCTCGCTTGCGAGAGTGAAGTCCCGGTCCGGAAACGCACGCGGTGGATTTGCCGATCCCGCGGACGGACAAAGTTTAGGCAGGTAAATGGATTTGGACCGGACGGGTTCTCCACGCGATCGTGTGTGTTAAGCTCCAACGGGCAAAGCACATGTGTTCGCGTGGGGAACCCCTCGAGACGTGGGGCTTGTGTTTTTTTATGCGCATGGTGACGTCATGGCTGCACGTGTGGTTGGAATCCGGCAGGAGGGGTATCTCTGCCGGATGGTACCGTCCAAGGAGGGACGAGGAACACGTGCAGCTGCATGACGTCACGGGCAGGTGTAAAGTGCGCGAGCTCTGAGTGGCCGCGCACGTGCTGCGCATGAAAAAAAAAAAAAAAACAAGCCTCACTTTCGGGTGCACAGGATTCCTGGGCAAGGGGTGAAAGACCCCCTTACCTGGGCACAGGATGGAAACTAGTTAGGGGGAAGGGTTAGCTTAGCTAGACCGACTTCATGGGGCAGGGGTAAGTCCTCATGGAGTCCGTGGAATGGATTAGTTAGAGGGATTGTAGCCAGATTTAGGTTGGGAAATAAAATGAGTTAGGAGACAGTGACAGACTTGTGAATGTGTAGTGGGGACGTAGCTTAGCTACGTAGTGTTAAAAGGAACGTGCTATAGTTTAAGGGACGACGTGGGAGCACGAGTTAGTTAGGGGATGTAGATAGAAGGATGGCAGAGTTCAGCGGTGAGTGTGTTGAAGAGTTGTGGGTTGTGAGGTGAGTACGTGTACATGTTGAGTGAGTGAGGCCAGCGGGTCTGTGTGTGTGGAGTGAATGGGGAATGCATGGTGCGATGAGTGATTGGGGGGAGGAGTGACTCCCGCCCAAGGGACCCCGGGGTCAGTGGAGAGTGAGTTAGCTGGGTTAGTCAAATTGAAAAATGGAGGTCGTTTTGTTGTTGGTGGGAAAGTAGGCTCGAGACCCATTTGGAGGGGTGCAGGAGCCCTGTTGACGGGCTTGGGAGCGTGGCTGTGAAAGGTGAGTATCGCTGAGTGGGTAACCCGGGCACCAGGCTAGTCGGCCGTGGTAGGCCAAGGGCCCATGGGGGGCCGAGATAGAGTAGTGGGCACGGGTGCGCCTGCTTGGTGCGGGGGCCCGGGGCGCCATTAGCCGCGTGGGCAGTGTTGTGGGCACGGGTGACCCTCGGAAAGGGGCCCGGGAGGCCGGCCTGCCACGTGTGCGTTTCAGGGGAGGTGCCATGGGGGGCACTCCCCGGTGTTAGGGAGCTGGTAGGCTCGGAGGCAGTGTAGTGCCCGGGGGTGCCATAGCGGGAGAATCGGCAGAGGGTCGTGCCTGCCAAAGGGAGCCACGTGTCCCAGCCAGGAGACCGTGTGAGGGCACGGAGAGAAAATTGGGGGGCGAGGCCCGAAATTGTGAGGACACCAACACAGGCGACGGGAATCTGGGTTGTTAGAACCAATAGTTTAAGCGAGAGGCGCTTGTTGAAAGCCCCGGGGTAGTTTAACAGTTAAATGGATAGGGTAGAATAGGAAGTGTACCCCTCCGCACCATCCATCCCCTCGCTCTCGTTGTGGGCCGCTGGACCCACTTTGGTTATAGATCGCCGAACTCTGGGGAGGCCATTCTGAGGCTTGAGTTGGGCCTCGACACAGGACGTTAGCTCTCCCTTATTCCCCTCCGGGAAGGGAACGTAGGGGTTGGGAGTAGGCTAGGTGACAGGATAGGTTAGCCGAACAAGGACGATAAAGGGGGTTAGGGGACGATTTATAGTGGGGAAGTAAAAGAAAAAAAAATAATAAAAAAAATTAAGGGGGCTAAATTGGGGTTTGACAAATTAAGGGAGTGGGTATGTACAGTGACAGGCAAAGGCGATAGGTTGGGAGGGAGACAGGTAGGTAGGTCCGAGCCCGCCTTCCAAGTGGCCAGCACCACCGCACTCCCTCCACCAACCTCCACTGAACGGCAAAGGCTGGCCAACTTCATCGGCTGGCCGTGTTTTGCTTCAAGGCGGAGGCCGGCCAACTTCATCAGCAGCTGTTGTTTTGCTGCAAGGCCTGTGCCATCGGCTGGCCGTGTTTTGCTTCAAGGCCTGTGCCGGCCAGTTCATCTGCCAGCTGTGTTTGCCTGCAACGGTCTTCTTCTGCGGGCTGTGTTTGCCTGCAGCGGCCTTCTTCTGCGGGCTGTGTTTGCCTGCTGCCTTTGCCATGCCATGCCCACTGCCCACGTTCACCAGCCCGTTCAATTTTTGCTTTGCCCCCCCCCTGTTCATTTCCATGTGCGCCAGGATCCGCAAGGCAACAGTTTGCAAGCTGCAAGAACTGCCCTGTTGGCAGCTACAACACGGGCCTGCAGTGGCGGCCCGTGCACCGTGTTTGTGTCCATGCATCCATTCGTTGTGCTCATTGCGTGTGCCACTTGAGCTGGCACGGAGACTGCGTTGTGCCGCCCATGCACCGTTGTCGTTCACTGCGTTCAGTTCAAAAGGGAAGGCCTTGGACTGCGTGTGAGCAGCCAGCCACGTTCCCTGTCACCTGCATTGTTTGAGCCAGAGACTGCATGCGGGCAGCCTGGCTCCCTGCTAACTGCTTTTCTTTTGCAGAGTTCAATGATCCTGGGCCATGGTTTAGTGTAAAATTTGTAAGTTAAGGTTAAGATGTACTGTAAATATGAGTGCGCCCCCGGCATGTCTGTCTAGCGCCGGCAATTTTATTTAAGTCGTCCGTGTGAGTGAGTTTGTTTAGGTAGTTACGCAGCCCTCAGGTTATTTATTTTGGGGACACGAATACCATGAATGTCGCACTCAGGGATCCGTAGGTAAAATGTACTAGGGGAAAACTACACATGATGGCACACGAAAATTTGACGACTCGGGACGAGTCTGTAAAAAGGGAAGGGGGTAGTGTTGTGGTTACCAAATTCGCAAACCACCATTCAGGTCCCTTAGGTGAGGTATCTCGGCAAGTATATGTGTAGTTAGGCCCAAACCCGTTGTCTAGTGGGAATACATGTCATTTATGCGTGCTGCGACTCTTCAGGATAGCCGTTTTTCTTTTACTATCTTTATTTTGGACCAACCGCCATGATTACAACCACAACCACCGCTTCACCACAACCGCCACGACCTTCACGTCACACCTCGCAACCGTAGCATCGCCACCGTTCTTGCCCCGCTGTGGGTACCGGTGTTGGACTCGTGCAGGGCGCGCGTCGAACAGCGTGTACAAAATCACGGATTTTGTGCTTCAAAAACGGATCAAAAACGACACACGCCCACTTTTTGCCGTCCAATCGGTGAGCGAGGGGCGATTTGGCCCCGCCTCCAGGACGATCGATATATGCAAATTTGTGGATCAAAAAGCCTTCACGCCCACTTTTTCTCGGGCCAATGGGGAGCGAGGTGAAAGGTCAAAGGGAGGGGGTCAAAGGCGAAGCTACGGGGGGGATAAAAGGACCGTGTTCGTCAGTCAGAGCAGTGTGGAAGTCTGGAGCCCGAAGCCTGCAGTAGCTGGAGAAGCTGAAGTGTGTGGAAGTCTGGAGCCCGAAGCCTGCAGTAGCTGGAGAAGCTGAAGAGAGTCGAACGAGGAGAGCCCAAAGAAGAGTCCAGGGTGGAGAGTCCAGAGGCGGAGAGGCGGCAGCGGCGAAGGCAGACGAGGGGGTGCTCGCGACGGTGCCGGGAGCTGCACGCCCGAGGAAGGCCGGCAGCGCGACCTGGCCGAGGTGGAGACGCACACCAGGGATAATAAAGATCCTCTATACCCCGAGCATCAGCAACCCCCTCCTGTTTCCCCCCGCGCTGAGATAGTGCGACCAAGGGGGCCCCTTTCCCACCCCCTGCCAGACACTGCCCGCGAGGCCCGCGGGGTTGGGGCGCCATCGCCGCTCCGCGTCTCATCACCAGACGGGTAGGCGCGACCCGGTCTCGGCCTCAGGCCCGCCTCATCCTTGAGGGTATTCTTTCCTTGGTTTTGGGTATTTTGTGTTGTCGGCGCCTTCTGTGAAGTAGAATTGTATAAGTGTTGCCGTGTGCTCGGTAGTCGGTATTAGCTCTGCATTGTTTTCACTTTTACATTTGCTTGTTGTGTAAATTGCATTGTGTTTTTTCTGTGTGCATTTGGTGGAATTGTATTTGTGTGCTTCCCATGTGCCGCGAATAAATGTGCTTTATTGTTGAACTGTTCTCCCGCTTCGCTTCGTCTTTTCCTCCATTGAATCCTCATCTTGCTTCACGTAAAGGGTTGGTAGTGGGCTGAATACGCCCGATAATTAATCGAACCGTCGAGGTCGACGATAACACCGCTCGGTTATTCTGATAGTACGGAACGGGTCGCTTAAGTGGCCCGTGTCCGAAGTCGACCTGCGGCGAGGTGCGATCGCCCGGTCTACCCTCCGCGTGGGTACTTAGGTAGGTCGAATTTGGCGAGCAACCCTATCCCACGCGGGGGCTGATTGGCTCGATCGCGGTGAGACCGAAAGGTCCACCCGTGACTGGTTCCCGGCGTTAGTCCGAGAGGGTCACGACTGGATTGTCCGTCCGGTGGGCGACGTGCCGCGATTCGAGTTACGTGGCCGTCAGCACGCCGGCGGGCGCGGAATCCGCAACAATATATATATGTGTGTGTGTGTGTGTGTGTGTGTGTGTGTGTGTGTGTGTGTGTGTGTGTGTGTGTGTGTGTGTGTGTGTGTGTGTGTGTGTGTGTGTGTGTGTGTGTGTCTCTTTCCCTGTCTGTTTGTCTCTCTATCTCTCCCTGTCTGTCTCTTTGTATCTCTCTCTGTCTGTCTTTCTACCTACCTCTCTCTGTCTGTCTCTCCATCTATACCCTTGACTCATTATTATAATTTTTTTTTTCAGCTCGATCACACAACATCAGCTGTTGAAGCAATCTGGTACAACAAATGATTTTCTGGAGGTAAATGTTTCTGAATTATTATTTAGTTATTTGTTTATTTATTCTTTTATTAATATCACTCTCTCTTTGGAATGTCGTCTTATGTTGGTTGCATCATTAGTTTGCACGCGGTTTTACGAGTACACTGGAATTCATTTTATTGGCCTTGGAAGGTTGACAGGCTGAGTCGGCCTCCTGGTGTGTTAATTCAGTGGTCAACGAGGCTTGAACTTAGAACCAACACCAGGCTTACTCATATTACCATGTAATTATCTTTATAAAACCTAATTATTATCCACTTTTTGTTTCAAAACAGAATATGGTGTCTGAGTTTCGAAATCACAAGACATCTGAAGAAGATTATACATTCTCGCAAATGAATATTTAATATTTGCAATTTTGATTAATTATATTTGTTTTGTTTACAATTACTTGATTTTGAATTTCAAAAAAAGGATCAAGACATGAAGGAGAGGGAGGGGGGGTGGGGGGGATAGGTGCGCTCCCCCAATGACCCATCACCCCCTCATCCCACCCCTCCTCTCCCCATATGTGTGTGTGGGGAAGGGTGGGGGTGGGATGAGGGAGGTGGTGGGTCAAAGGTGGGGGCGCACAGGGGGGATGAGGGGGGTGGGATGAGGGGGTGGGGCTTGTGTGGGCGGGGTTTATGCGGGCGGGGCTTATGTGGGCGGGGCTTCGGTGTGGGCGGGGCTTGTGTGGGCGGGGCGTGTGTGGGCGGGGCTTGTGTGGGCGGGGCTTCGGTGGGGTTTATGTGGGTGGGCTTCAGTGGGGTTTGTGTGGGCAGGGTTTATGTGGGTGGAGCTTGTGTGGGAGGGGTTTATGTGGGGAGGGTGTATGTGGGCGGGGCTTCGGTGGGGCTTATGTGGGAGGGGTGAATGTGGATGAGGCTGATGTGGATGAGGTTTGTGTGGATAAATGGATGGGTGGAGAGATGGGTGGATGGGTGGATGAGTGGAGCTTGTGTGGATGGGTGGATAATTTTTTAATTAAATAAACATGTTGTGTGTGGGGAACTAATTAACTAATCACTAATTATGTGAATATGATGAATATGGGTGGAGCTTGTGTGGGGTTTGTGTGTGTGGAGCTTGTGTAGGGTGGAGTTTTTGTGTGGAGCTTGTGAGGGGTTTGTGTGTGGTGGGGTTTGTGTGGGGTTTGTGTGGGGTTTGTGTGGGGTGGGGTTTATGTGGGTGGGTTTTGTGTGGGCGGAGTCAAAAAGGGGCGGAGTCAAAAAATTTCAATTTATCTTTGTCTTTTGTAATTCCTGCGAATAAAATGAACCTAAAATCTCTTCCCCTTCCAAATCATATATCTTATAAGTCCAAGGAACCGTATCTATTACATTAAAAATTTTAAAAAGTTCTTTCGTCCATCGTTTAGTAAAACCCTTTTGAAAATGAGATTTCCACCTATATATTCTTATGATATCACCAACTTTGAACTTAGGTTTTCTGACATTAATCTCTTTTTCATATTTTAATTTTGTAAATGTTTCTGATGGTTTCATATTTGTTGACGTGTGAATCGTGTCATTATACTTATCCACAATATCCTGAATAAAAGATGACCATTGTTGTGAACCGAGTTGGGTGAATTTTTTATATAGTCTCTCTTTTAAGGTACGATTAAAACGTTCAACAACAACTGCCTTCCCTTCATTAAAGGTACTGTATAATGCAATAGTTATTTTTTAGAAAATTCATAAATGTCTTGTTATAAAACTCTCTACCCTCATCAGTCCACAATTTTTTAGGTTTTCTCTTACTTTTATTAAATATCTGTTTAAAGGCTAACATAAGAGTATTACCTGTTTTGTTTTTTAATGGTACAACCCATGCGTATCTACTCCTCAAATCAATAACGGTTAAAGCATACATGTACCCCTTATCATTATTGAGTTCAATCAAATCAGCAGACCAGATATAATCAACTTCCTTGGAATAAACTTTCCTTCTCTGAAACTTTGTGAATATTGGTTTATGTAATTCATCAGCTAATTGCTCTTCAGTCTTAATGACATCATTAGAGCCTACAAGTTTTTTGAATTTCCAAGTCCAAGTTTCAATTTAGCACTGATCACCTTCTTCACAATGAACCGATCAACTTTTTCTCTCAAGGTTGGATTTTCTATCAGAGACAAATTATACAACATTTCTCGATCGGCTTCATGCTTTTCTTCCAACGTTGTGGTATTCCCATAATCAATATCGTGTCTCATGCACACTTCATCAACTCTATTGATGGGTTTACTCCAGGATTTAGGATTGTCTGCCTCATCTAATCTTTTATCCAAGTTTGTGCCTGGACCACAGAAAGAATACCCTGGAAGATGTAATTCCCCTGGTATTCCAGTAGTTGTAAATTTACTTCCTGATAAAAACTTTTGTATATCTCCTCCTCGTTTGTGTTTGGAGATAAATTGATTTTTTTTTTGAACCACACACCGAACATATACCTTTTTGTATAACCCTGTTATTTTTACTTTTAATATATGAAATATTTTTAGTATTAGTTTTCTTTTTACATTTGAGACAATAACTCATTTATTTATGTGAAAAATTCCTGCAGAGTGCAAAAACCTTTTTAGTTTCCAACATGCACATTTGAATCTTAATTTTTAAAACATAAAGAATCCTTAGAAATGCCTTCACTCTCTCCTCCATTTATGCAAGAAAAAAAATGAAAAACGTGAAGTAAAATGAATAGCTTGTCGATGTCAATAGTCTTGTCGAAAATATTTCAAATAGACTTGTCAATTCTTTGTTTTCCTCCTCGGTGGGTTGAGTTATTTTCTGTAATACCACCAATCTTTTTTTAATCTCACTGGTTTCCATATTTTGATATTTATTTTGTCTCGCTCTTTCCTCCTTCTCTCTCTTCTCTCTCTCCTCCCTCTCCTTCTCTCTCTTCTCTCTCTTCTCCTTTTCCTCCTTCTCTTTTTTCTCCCTCTCCTCCTTCTCTCTCTTCTCTTTTTCCTCCTTCTCTTTTTTCTCCCTCTCCTCCTTCTCTCTCTTCTCCTTTTCCTCCTTCTCTTTCTTCTCCCTTTCCTCCTCTTCCCTCTCTTCTTCAACTCCTTCCTCATCCCTTATTATCCTTGAATCGCTTACACCCCATAGAATATCATACATATATTCATCAGGATTTCTTGTTATTCCTGTATCCAAAATAATTTTTTTTACAACAGGAAACCAATAAAATTTCTTTTGAATTTCTAAAAGAGCCTTACCTTTTCTTAACTTTATAATTTTTTTATTATTTAACATTCTCATTAAATCTAAAGTTGTCGGTTTATCAACATCAGCATAATGCAAATCTTTTATTGAAAATACCTCATTCTTATGTTGTAGAACATATTTATTAAAATACCGAATACCCTTTTCTTGAAGGTATGCTTGGACACAGAAATGATAATTTTCTTGAAGCCTTCTTTCTTTCATTTATGTATTAGAAATATATGTTAGAATAAGATTATGGCACGAAACACCTCCCCATCTTCCCATAGTTAAATCATTTTGTATTTCCTTACTTATTATATATAATCCTGTGTTTTTCTGTTTTCATGATATAAACAAGGGCAAAACCATTATTATATTTACCCTTATTAAATTCTTTTATTTGTTGTTTACTAATCGTGGCCCCACAAAACTCATTCTCGATACCAAGTGGATAATATTCTTCCTTACGAGACTGATTTAATTGTTCCAGGTCTTCGAGGTTAATTTTAAATGACCAATTATACCCTAAATCATTCATATCATACCCCCATTGTTCTATTCTCATACAAACGATACGCCCTTCTTTATAAAAATGTATTTTAATTCGAACTGTGAATTCTGTATGACCTGGAGATAATATCAACACTTCTGTATCTTTGGAATACACGGCCGTTTTATTTAAAGATATATATTGTGATAAATCGTTTAATCTCACCAAGTCATTCGTGTCAGTCGGGCTTGGATAATTTTTTAATTTATAAGCATTTTTCATGTTAATATTTTTGGTTATATTATATTTATGTCGTTCAGCCTGTGCCTTTTTGTAATAATTTGATAAATCAATATCCAGTTCTTGAGATACACCAAAGATAGAACCATCTTTACCAACATAAGTCATTTATATTAGATTAAAAATAATATCATAAATTTTTTTATTTTTGTTGAGTTGAAATAACACATATAGACATAATTGACCACAACACTTGGAATTTAATTATTGGACTTGAAATGTTTGATAAACACCATTCTGTAAGAATTTTATGACTTCAACACGTGGTGGAAGACCAAAACTATCAAAATAATATTTGACTTGACTATTAAAAATACAAACCCAATGAGAACCGTTCCCATTATTATCTTCTAAGTTCATAATAATATTCTTTTTATGTTTCGGCACATTTGTTAATTCATCTCTCATACAAATAACCACATTATGAATTTTTAATTTCTTACAATATTTGAAAAGTTGTAAATTTGATGTTGTATTCTTTCCAAATTCTTTAAACCACTCATCAATGCTCATTTATTTATTAGAAAGATATAATCCATTACCTCTTTTCGTTAATTTTACACCTGCTTGTGCTATAGAAGAAAGCATATCTCCAACTAACAATCCCGCTTTATTAGGCAGACCTTCAAGTTTTTCAGCAAAATCTACAATTACACCACTTCCACTAATTTGTTTCTCCAACTCATTGTTATGTCTTTCCAATTCTTTTTGAGCCTGGAGTTGAGCCTTCCTTTCGTTGGCAGTTTTCACCGCTGTTGAAATACCACCCGTCAATGCTCCAACCGCACTTAAACCAGCAAATAAAGGGATTAGAAATGGGAGAAATCCTCCACTCGTCTCTCTTATTGAATATTTTTTCAACATTGGTTTTGTCATTTTAATTTTAAGTGAGCCAGTGTCATTCAAGATTTTAACCTGTTCTCTTGTGAGCAAAACATCAATTCTTACTGCTCCTTTTCTCTGAATTGTATTAACGTTAATCGTACAAGGCTTTTGATTTTGAACACAAGATGATAATTTATGAAGATTGATTTGATTAACATATACCCCAGTTGGTACTTTTCCACTCATTTATTTAACAAAAAATTATGTGAGACTAATCATCACACCATTATCTGTATTAATCTGCAATTCTGTTTCTTCCAAAAGCAAACAATATGTATCAACTTCTTCACTCTCTCCTCTTTCAATGTATAGGGAAGTATACACTCGATTAGACTTTATAGTTTCCTTTTGAGTGCTCAGGTCAAACGCATAGATTGTATACAAACTTTTAAATGCTGTCATATCCAAAATAGGTTCTTTATTTCCATTACTTTCACACACCTTTTGATAAGACTTGTATGCTTCAGCAAAATCATTTTTTTCCCAATTAATTTCCAATCTATCTCGTGGATAAAATGTTCCATCTAGAGAAACGCGAAGTTGTTTCACCTTAGCATTATCACTCAATGCATTATTCTTATCAGTCGCAGTATCACCATCTGGCTTTTTAAAAATGATCCACAGATATCGTGGCTTTCCTTCCAGAACACCCAAATTCCACGTGTAAGTAGTTTGGTTGAGTTTAACGTGTTGACATCTTCTTTTGAGGTATGATACACTGAGTGGTTTCTTTGAGTTAAGTCTTCGATTCAACATCTCTTCTGTTTTAAGATTAGGAGTATATTCACTGATATACCAACTCATCTCCTCAATAACAAATTTATTCTGTTCACCAAAAGCACGACCAACACCAAAAAGCAATATATTTTCATTATCATTCCTTTGTAGTTGAAATCTAATTTTAAGACCATACAGAACTTTATCATGATCACAAAATCCAAAGATACCTTTAAGAGGAACTGCCACAGTAAAACTATTTTCTGCTTTTGTATCATCATTATACATTCCTTTCCTTTGAGTATATCCAGGGTCTGTGTTTGTTCCCGTTGACATATCAGGAATAAAACCTTCGACAGACCCCTTCCCATTCTATCACTGAATGTATAGAGTGTAAATTTCATCATTTCAGATACAGCAGAGACATAATCAACCGCTTCAACTTCTTGTGTTCCAATATACAAACGCACACTATCAAACATTTTCCAGAAGAAATCATTTACAAGTGTAGCGTTTGTGTTATTCCCAGCTTTAGTGAATTTAAATTTACACAACAAGAAACTTTTGGAGAGATTCAAATAGGTTTGTTGATTATTTATTTCAAAACTTTTTGTACCATTCGTATTCCAGTCTGTTCCAGTTATTGCATTTACCTTGAAGTAATCTTCTTTTTTAGTGGAGTTTGAGATAATAATAGGATCATCCAAATCATAGATACTATCAATTGCTTCCATACTTGTATTTATTCAGGAAAAAAAGATGTTAAAACTTTTGAAACTCTGATCCAAGTATTCGAATTATTTTCTGTCATTCTTGGGGGGACAACTGAGTTTTGCCTTTCTTAATTTCTTTTATTGCTTGTAATTTATGAGATTCCTTCTGGGCATCTTTTATGCTCTTTACAGCACCTGCTACATCTCCCACAGCAGAAGCAGTTGAACCAATTAGATCTTTATGTTTTAGAATAGTTGAACCAATACCCATGAGAGTATAAATTATCCCATCTCCTCTAAATTGATGTCCAACACCCCTTTGTCTCTTAGGTTTATAGTATCCTCTACCAAGATACATACCTTCACCCTTGTAGTATGGAGAAAGGAACATCCCATCCCCTGTAATTATTTTATATTTTCCCAACTCATGTTTCCTCACAATAACCATCGTATTTATTTATTGGAAAACTTCACGTAGATGAATTCTGATGGATATAACTTCTCCATTAAAATAAATCATACGATTATCTTGGTCGGTTATCGTAAAATTTACACTGTGTATGGTTTTTCCTGACACAGGGAGATAAACCAAATTTTTAGGTTCCATATTGAATTTATAACCAATTGGGGTTGAGTATGCGCTGAATGAAAATATTGCATTTGTTTTTTTTCCATCATTATATGCACCATCAATCAAATCACAGTGAATTAACACCGAATTTATTCCTGAGGATATTTGAATGACATTATCACTGTAAAACGTCCCATTAGTTTCAATCTTTTTTGAGGAGAAACCCAATAACTCTCTAAATGAATTATCTATTGTGAAATCAATCTTGTAGTTATTTTTAACTTTAATCGTTGATTTTGAAGTATGTTTTTGAATGTCTATAACAATATTTTTTGGTTCATCACCCTGTTCTTTCATAAGATGAGCAATTTCGGAAGATATTTGAGAAATCTCATATGCTCCGGGTGAGACTGTTATCGTTTTGTATCCACTTCCGGGATTATAACTAAACTTGTCATTTTTATCTGTTATATTAAATAAGGTATTATAAGTTTCCATGGACAATAAAGATGCCTCATATTCTTTTGTTGGGTCAAGTTGTAGTGGGTATGGGAATGAAGATGTGTGGTAGCTTGTTGTGAAATTAAAACTCAGGATTGTGCTTCTCATCTTATTTAATATGAGATAAAATGTCTTTATATTGAGATTTATTAATTATTTTCATGTTCATCAACTGGTCTAAAATGGCTGATGCTTCATTAAAACAATTGTTATTTTCAGCCTTCTTACTACCTGACAACAATAACAGTCTATTAACTAATTGTGATGGGTCATTTGGAAGAAAACTAATACCTGAACCAAGGATACTTAAAGCCTGAATAATGTGTTTCTCCTTCTCATTTTTCCTACTTTTACTAGAAATACTAACCCGATAATTTAGAGTGTTCAGCAGATCAATATATACTCTATCATCATTATTTTTCATATCCAATGGTTTATCAATATACTTTGATTCATCCCTCACAGTTGAACCTTGTCTTCCATCTTTTGTGAGAAGAAACATTAATCTCGGAGTTAGTTTAACAGGGGGTTGAGCAGAACCCAAGAACCTTAATTCATCATTAAATATCAATACCTTTTCTTGAACAAGATGAAATATTGCTGGTTGTTCTGTTGGAATGAGTCCTGCTTTGGTTTTTGAATCCGCTGAATATTCATTGTTTTGAAGAGCATTCACAATATAATCAGGGGGTCGATTAATCTCTTCCAGTTGTTGAAATAAACCTTCATCATCATATACCTTTAATTCTCCTAAATGCTCTAATTCTTCCTCCTCATTTGATCAAAATCTTTTAACATTTGAAGTTTTTTAGGAGTATATTCTACTGTGGGAACTGTGGAAACATCTTTCATTTTTTCTTGGGAAGTTTTTAAAAGTGGTTTAAAAAATTTCTCTTGTTTTCTTTCAAATGCTTCTTCGCCCGTTAGTTTCTGTCTGCGTTTCTTCTTTATGTCTTCCTGCTGTTTTTCAACTTTTGAAACCAACTCTTGATGTTCCTTAAATCTTCTTGCTCTTTCTTTTGCATCCATTTATTTATTGTAAAATATCATTTAATGAATTGTAAAGATCAACAGGGAAATTTTCCTTTTCTTCATCATTCAAGTAGATGTGTTCAAATAAATCCTTTTCTTTAAATATTTCATCAAATTCTTTATTAACATTAATGTGAGTTGTAATTTCTTCTTCACTAATACTTACATCTCTGCTTTTCATATGTTTGCGTTGAGTTTCTTCATCAACATCAAAACCGAATGATAAATTCTTCACTTCGCTCAGATGTTTAATAATTTGTCTCGTTCCTTCTGGATTAGTTTCCAATATCCCAAGACCACCAGATTTTAGTTTCCTTAACTCACTCTTACAATGTGAATATTTTGTTGTACCAAGAGAAACCTCCTCAAATATTTGACCTTCATTCCTCAATCGCATATGTTCCTCCACTGAAATATAGTGATAATCTTCACCTTTTACTTCTCCAGGTCTTATTGCTCTCGTTGTTGTTGATACAATGCGTATCACGGGGTGTTTTTTAAGTAAATTTACAATATTCTCATTTGTACACCACAAGAACCTTGATTTATGAAAGTTTTTTTCCAGAAGCAGATTTACCCACAAGATTTACAATAATAGTTGTCATTTATATATGTAATTGTTTATAAAACAAAAAATATATCCCTTAATATCTCATCTTGTTTCACAACAATATATTTATATTTTTCAGTCGTGTGCTTCATGTAATCCTCAAATTTCTTTTTACTACATAATGTAGAACAATTATCTCTCCAAAAATTATTGATATCTATTGAATTTAACTTGAATAAAATAAAAGTATTAGCATTGTTTCTGATGGAACGACGAGGAAGTTGAAAGTACGATTGACTAAGATAAATACAATTACAAGAAGAATGTCTCCCTCTTGTGTAGTAGCTGTCCATTACCGTTTGGTTTCTCTCATTAACACAATCATCAAAGATAATGAGGTTCTTTTTTGATTTATCCAAATCTTGGGGAGACGGTATATCATCCGTATTATCACTAAGAATACAAGTTATCGGATTTGATTTCTTTTTACATCTCTGTGTATCACAAAATAGTTGAATTGTATCTTCAATGTTATAATCATTTAGGTTTTTTTGACGTTTAAATCAACCGATTATATCTTCTTTTTGAAGACCAGCATTAAAACCTTGTGAGAGTAGTTGATACTCTGGTTGAAAACTCGACTTTGTGAAAATTATTAAATTATCATAATCTAAAAAGTTGGGAGTGAGGAGCATCTTTAAAAGTAAGCAGGTTTTTCCACATCCACTTGAACCAACTATGAGACATCTTAATGAATTTGTGAGATTTTTATGGTTGTTAAATTTTATCTTATTTTCCCAAATGGGTAAAAAATCATTCATTTATATATTTGGAAAACAGGTTATTTAATTTATTATTGGCTTTTTTCGAAAATCTATATTTTATCCTAAGTTCAGGTTTAATTTCAAGATAATCCATTATTTTATTTATACAATATCTTGTGTTGATATTTCCCTGAAAATTACATCCATGAATAATATACAACAACAATCCTTTGAACATTTCTCTTATACGTTCAGTTTCTTCCCTTGTAAGGAAAGGTGTGTTATCACCCTCGTACTTTACATTCATTTTTCTAATCAATGTTGTGAAGTAATTCATTTTTGGTGTAAATCTAAAATAATTATTTTCCTTTTTATATTTTTTATTATCATTAATTCGAAGATAATCACAGAATATACATTGTTTATAGGCTTTTGACTCTGTGTTTAATCCCCGTCTTTCACACGCAGGACAATTCTCAAATTTGTCATATGGAGAATCAGGAAAGTCTAGCATATTTATAAAGTAAAACTTTACTTAAACTCTAATTCATCTATACTTTCAGTTGAATATTGACTCATATTTAATAATATAACCATCGATATCAATATAGTTTTTTTCATTACCAGATTCAACGACAACATTTTTTATATTAAAGGTAATTTTAAAATGATCGTTAAACTACTATTGAACGAAATGTCATTTCACCTGATATATTAACATCCTTTATTTCATCATGATTTACATCTTTAGGGTTGTTGAAAAAAATACAAATTTCTCCTTGCATATTACAGATGGTCTTATCTTTTCTTTCTAAAGCTTCATCCATAAGGTTTTTGTTTTTAGATACTTTTTCTTGTTTCATTGCTTTTTCTAGTTTTGAATATATTACCAGGAGAGGAGAAACTTTTGTTAGAGATACTTTAATTGATGTTCTACCAGGTATAGTAAAAGCCCTTCCACTGAAGGAAATTGAAGAACTCATATTATTTACCATAATTGTTTTTATCCAATAGTTGTTATATTTATCTTTGTTCAATTTTACATCCTTGACATATTTCTCAGTATCTTTAACAAATGAAGAGATTGATTGAAACTTGTCTTTTGTGTCTTGAAACATTGTATTTATTAAGTGAAAAAGTTGGAGGATAAAATGGTTTTAAGCATAGATTCACCTGTAAAATAAACGAAATTTTCATCTAGAAAATTTTTGTTTAAGCAAAGATTTATTATATAAATATGGTGAATACAACATACTGCGATGTTTGTAATCACAAATATAAACATTATAGAAAACACCTCCGAACCAACAAACACACATTTAATCTATTTCATAAAATATCTCCTCTTGAGTTGGAAAGAAAACATTGTGATATCTGTGCAAAGGATGTTTTGAACAGAAGTTATCATAAACATCTTCAATCACAAAAACACAAGAAAAATGAGTTTAAAGTAAAGGGAGACTATTATATTGAAAACACTGATGGGGCATTTAAAGGGCATATAAAAGAAGGTTTTTTCAATTTGGAGAACCTGGTCCATCATCAATAGCTGAATCAATTGAAATAGTGAAACCTGATGATAAAAAAGTTATTAAAAAGACATTAAAAGAAATGAAAACTTTAAAGTTTTATATGGGAGTGAAAATGAATATGAAAAGACAAGATGAAGAACAAACTCCTGATATGAGAACAGATCTTCATTTTATAACATCATTTCAAGATTTTTTAAATAGTGGGGTTTATGAAGAACTATCAAAACAAGAGAAGGATGTTGATAATGCAGTGGTAGGAAGTGGATTCAATATTTAAAAAATCATCTTTTTAGATATACACATTCTAAAATCAAACCCTCTTAAAGCTTCTTCTTATATTGAATTACCAAAAGAAATAAAACTAAAGAAGGCAGTTGTTAATATTAAGAACAATGATAATAAATGTTTTCTCTGGTCTGTTCTTGCTCACTTTCATCCACCAAAATGTAATTCAGAAAGAGTAAAACAATATATGAAATATGAGAATACCTTGGACATTAAAGATTTTAAATTCCCAATGCCACTAACAGATATTCCTAAATTTGAGAAAAAGAATAATCTTTCTATTAATGTATATGGATTAACGGATACAAACAAAGTTCAAATATTAAAAATTTCAAACAACTATAAAAATGAAGAAACACACATTGATCTTTTATATTTTAGTGTTGGAAATAATTCACATTACACATACATCAATAATTTATCAAGATTAATCTCTTCTCAGGTATTCAGAACAGCAAAAAAAATATATCCTTGTAAGCGATGTCTTAATTCATTTCATACAAAAGAACGATTAGAACATTCAAAATATTGTAGTAATCATAAATCAGCTGTAATTACAATGCCTAAACCTGGTGAAAAGATTTCTTTTGAAGATTATAATAAATCTATCATGCACCCATTTGTGATATACGCTGATTTTGAGTGTATCCTTAAAAAGATAAATACTGCTTCTCCTAATCCAAAAGAATCATATACAAATAAATATCAAAAACATATTCCTTGTGGTTTCTGTTATTATATCAAATCATCTGTTGGAGAAAAGTATTACAAACTTGAACATTATCGTGGAAAAAAAGCTTCACAAGAGTTTGTAAAACGATTAGAAAAGGATTGTATAAGACTCACTAAATTAATGAAAGAAACAAATGAACCGATGAAATTAACCAAAGAAGAAAAATTAGAATTTAGAAAGAACAATATCTGTCATATTTGTGAGGGGGAAATTAAGGAATCTAAAGTTAGGGATCATTGTCATCTTACTGGTAAATATAGAGGTCCCGCTCATTCCTGTTGTAATCTTAATTATAAATTACCTTCTTTTATTCCAGTCTTTCTTCACAACAGCGCCAATTATGATACACATCTGTTTATAAATGAACTTTCAAAAACACCAGGGAATATTTCTGCCATAACAAACACAAGTCAAAAGTATATTTCATTTACAAAAATGATATTCACAAAACCTTTAACTCATATTAGGTTTCTAGATTCTTACAAGTTTATGGGAACACCACTAGCCTACCTCACATCAAATCTAAGCTCCACAGACTCTTTTTCAAATCTTAATTCATTCTTTCCAAAAGAGGAAATTCTCACTAAAGAGGAAATTCAGATTAAAGAGAGAATTCAAAGTAAAGAGGAAACTCTAATTAATGAGGAAATTAATGAAGAAATTCCAACTGAAAATGAAATTCTAATTATGAAGAAAATTCGAACAATGAATGAAATTCTAACTAAAGAGGAAATTCTGATTAAAGATGAAATTCTGATTAAAGAAGGAATTCTCACGAGAGAGGAAATTCAAACAAGCAATGACATTCAAAGTCAAGAGAAAATTCTTACAAGTAAGGGAATTTATCCTTATGATTATATGGATTCATTTATGAGATTTAAAGAAACACAACTTCCTTCAAAAGAAAGTTTCTATAATAACCTTTATGAAGAAGAGATAAGTGATAAGGAATATAAACACGCAAAAGAAATATGGAAAATATTTAAGACAAAGAACCTTGGAGAATATCATGATTTATATCTAAACACAGATGTTTTATTGTTAGCTGATGTGTTTGAAGCTTTTAGATCACTCTGTCATAATAAAAATTGTTATGGATTAGATCCTGCCCACTATTTCACAGCTCCTGGTTTAGCTTGGAGTGCAATGTTGAAAATGACAAAACAAGATATAGATTTAATCAGTGATGTTGATATGCTTTTGATGATTGAGAAGTCTCAGAGAGGTGGAATATCACAAGTATGTTCAAAAAGATATGCTAAAGCAAATAATAAATATCTTCCAAATTATGATAGTGAAAAAGATTGTAATTATTTGATGTATTTTGATGCTAATAATTTGTATGGATGGGCAATGTCTCAATCTCTGCCTTATGGTAAATTAGAGTGGGTGGAAGAAAATGATTATGAAAAGGCTTTGATGAATATTGTTATTTCTTCTCAAGAGGAATTGAATGACGAAGAAGAAGGTTATTATTTTGAAGTTGATTTGAGGTACTCGAGTGATCTTCATAATAAGCATAAAGACCTTCCTTTTGCATGTGAGAAAGAAACCCCAAAGAAAGAATGGTTCAGTGATTATCATAAAAGTTTTAATATTAAAGGCAAATCAACAGAAAAGTTATTAACAACATTCTATGATAAAGAGGGATATATTTTGCATCAGAGAAGCTTAAAACAGTTTTTGAGAGAAGGATTGAGAGTAGCTAAAATTCATAGAGTTTAAAAATTTAAACAAAGTCCTTGGGTGAAAAAGTATATTCAATTCAATACAGATATGAGAGCAAATAAAAAAGTAAAATTTGAAGGGGACTTTTATAAATTAATGAATAATGCTGTATTTGGAAAGACTGGAAAATGTTAGAAACAGGCAAAACATTAGATTCGCAACATCTTGGAAAGAAGCTTCGAGATTGATAAATAAACCAAGTTTTGAGAGAGAAGAGGTTTTTTCAGAGAACTTTTCTGCAATTCATATGAAAAAGGAAAGTATTGTAATGGATAAACCAATTTATATTGGAACAGCAGTTCTTGATTTATCAAAGATATTGATGTATGATTATTTGTATAATGACTTAAAGAAAGAGTATGGTGAAAATGTTTAATTGTTGTATATGGACACTGATAGTTTTATCCTATATATAAAAACTGATGATGTTTATAAAGATATGAAGAAAAATATTGGAGTATATGATACAAGTAATTTCAGCAAGAAGAGTGAGTTATTTTCCAAAAAGAATGAAAAGGTTATTGGTAAGTTTAAGGATGAGTTGGGTGGAAAAGTAATGAGTGAGTTTATTGGATTGAGAGCAAAGGCATATGCTTATAAGTATGGTGATTAGATTGATAAGAGGTTAAAGGGAATAAAAAAATATGTAATAAAGAAATCAATAACTTTTAGAAATTATTATAATTGTTTGATGAATAAGAAAGAAGAATATAGGAAAATGAATACAATAAGAAGTTATAAACATAACATAGATAGTGAAGAAGTAAATAAAAAGGCATTAGGAACCTTTGTAGATAAGAGATTTATTTTAGATAATGGAATAGATTGTGTTCCATATGGATATTGTATGATAGAGTGAATAGAATAGATTGTGTTTTAATGATGGGAAGATGGGTGAGGGTTTTTTTAAGGGCTACCGCCGTGTTTTTTTGCAATATATAAATGGTGAAACCAAGTATTAATCAAACTAAAGAGTGGAGAAAATCTCAGTTTTGGTATATAAATGGAAAACATAATGAATGTGAAAAATATCAAATGTCTTATTGAAAAAATAACAAAAACAAAGGTAAATAAAACAAATAAGGATATCAATTTAAAAAGTAGTAAGTTCGAGGATGTAAAGAAAAAAATGAATATCCTTGAATGGACTGAAAACTTTGATGGTTATCAATTGAACAATGAAAAAACAATTTACTATAATCTCAAAATGATATGTGGCTCAGGAGGTGGTCAAACAAGAGCATTAAGAGAAGTTTATCATTTCGTAATGGCACAAAAGGGGTATCTTAAAAAATATAAAGATTCAAATGTTTTGTTTTTCAAAATTTTAGATTGGGATTATTGTGCAAAGAAAATTAAACTATTGAAGGAATTTGAGAATGAACAAATCTTTATAGGTTCAATGAGTGAGCTAAACAATATGCATCGGTTATTTGATAAAGAGTGTCCCGAGGGTTAGACGTTTCAGATATTTCTTTCGAATCACCTTTAACAAATCACATTACCACTTTAGTACTTGAACAAATCTTTATCTTATTGTATGGATTATTTGAAAAAAAATAAGTGTCCCCAGGTTAAAAGGGGAGACAAATAAATATACCTTGGGATAAAAAGGGGGTTTATTTTTAGGGAAAAAAAATATGAATCGCTGAAAATCCCCCATTCATTTACATGGGGAAAAGTGAGCCAGAACCAGTATATTCACCCTACTCACGTTACTTGTAAGCTACTCACAAGTCGAAACACGTCGAGGTAATGTTTAGCATACCCGAAACTTATTATAACCTTTGAGTAACATGTTGTAGGCACGTTACACGATCGTTGACACACGTCGAGGCACGTTACTTGTAAGTTACTCATAAGTCGAAACACGTCGAGGTAATGATTAGCGTACCCAAAACTTATTTCTAACCTATGAGTAACGTGCTTTGAACCTATGTGTAACGTACCTCCAACGCATGTTGACGTATTTGATTGACGTCTTCTGGACGACCACAGAACTTACTGAACGTGTTTCTAATTTACAGCTACCGTATAATGGCGTACTGGCAGCGTTTAAAAAAAACAAAAACAACAACAATAACTTCCGATATTTTGTCACGTGCCGTTACGTCACGTCCGATTGCCTCTTCAGTTTGCTCATGTCTTATTCTTAGTTACTCCTCTGTGAATATTTTCTGTTTGAGGATATTGTCACATCGACGTCGAAACTTAAAAGCAAATGTCCGAATATATTTTAAAATTCGTGATAAACTAAAAAAAACAAAAAAAACAACAACAACAACTTCATATATTTCTGCACGTGCCAAGGAGAAAAAAAGAAAATGCGCCTTGATGGAGAAAATAAGTTTCGGGTATACCAAACATTACCTCGACGTGTTTCGACTTGTGAGTAACTTCCAAGGAACTTGTGTCGACGTGTGTCAACGATCGCATACCGTGCCTTCAACTTATTCCCAGCGAAGCGGAACGTGTGAGCCATACGGCGAGTACGTCGTAAAATTTTCAGCTTGCTTGAAATTTCATGACATACGAGACGTACCACGAAATATGACAGCATACTTCATCGTTTTTCAGCGTGCTCTGAACTTATACACAACTTACCCATAACGTATTCGACGTGTGCCAGTTTGGTTTGGCAAATTTTTCATAGGTCGGCATACGCTGGCTAAATCGTCAAGGTGTAACTGCGTGGTTGACACTTTCAATTTTCAGGCGGTTATGATTTAAATCAGCGTGCGGCAGGTTTTTAACAGGCTACGCCACGAGTTTGTCAGCGATACGTGCAGCGCGCTATGCCTAAGTTAAACTATCGTTGGGCATAGGTTGTGAACGCCGACAACATGCTAAGCATTCGTTGGTACAAGTTATCTATAAGACAACGAAACGTTCTGTGCCTGTTACTAATATGTTATGCATACGACCAACACATTATGAATACAACCAAAACTTTTTTTAAAAACATCAAAATTTCAGCGAAAGCCAATGTCTTACATACATTTTTATACATTGCCATTGCTGGCTAAATCGTCAACGTGTGACAGCGCCTTAAGGCGAAAAACTTGTGACTCAGTCACACTAAGTTTTTCAGCCTGAAGGAGGAGACGTTTTGAGGAGTTTATAAAGCCAGATTGGGAAGAAGGTTATAATTTTAACGTTTTTCTTTCGAAAAATGTCCTGAAGAAACTTTAGGATTTCCATGGGCGATACATAATCATCATCACCCTCCAGTTCCTTGGCTATTGCTGGGTCATTCCAGACTTCGCTACCAGCACCAGAGGCAAGCGACGAGGCCCCATCTGAGTCATAATCCGAGTGGCCTTTATTTTTCTCCTCACACAGCGAAGCCGATGCTCTTACAACGGGAATATCGTCTTCTGCTAAAAGTGTAGCTGTTTGCACAGCGGGAGTTTTAAACACCATAACAGGGATTACCGTTTTTATATCGGAGGCTTCGCACTCTCCCTCTGGGGCTGCCACGTCTTCTGCCTCCATTACCTCAGACACTTCGTCGTCAGCAGGACGTGGGACGAGAGCAGGTTTATGGTTTTTGATTTTAGTTTCAGTGACCGGAGTGATGACCACAACATCTCGGGACGTTGCGCTCGGTCCTTGTTCATGAGAGGGATGAACAGAAGCTTCTTCCTCCGTTTCAGCTAACACACTGAACCTATTCTGCAGAAGAAGACCAGCTTCGGGAGCTTCTGTTTCTTAAAAAAAAAAGAAAAAAAAAAAGAGAAACATTACGTTCATTCGACGGTGCTATCTTTTTCGAACAGCTCTTCCACTTCCTCTTTTATAACTCCTCTTGTTGGACACGGTAATAAAACCCGCGTCATCAGCGGGAGAATTATTGATTACCGCACTCGAAAATGAAGGCTGATCTGCCGTCCCCGACGCGCCATTATTATTACTAATATCGGCATCTGGTTCCATTCCTCTTGATGTGCCCCTAAAATCAGCTTTTCTTCCTGACTGTCTTGATGTGCCATTAGAATCGGCATTTCTTCCTGACTGTCTAGATGTGCCACGAGAATCGGCGTTTCTTCCTGACTGTCTAGATGTGCCACTAGAATCGGCGTTTCTTCCTGACTGTCTAGATGTGCCACTAGAATCGGCGTTTGTTCCTGACTGTCGAGATGTGCCACTAGAATCGGCGTTTCTTCCTGACTGTCTAGATGTGCCACTAGAATCGGCGTTTCTTCCTGACTGTCGAGATGTGCCACGAGAATCGGCGTTTCTTCCTGACTGTCTAGATGTGCCACTAGAATCGGCGTTTCTTCCTGACTGTCTAGATCTGCCACTAGAATCGGCGTTTGTTCCTGACTGTCTAGATGTGCCACGAGAATCGGCGTTTCTTCCCGACTGTGGCGTTTCTTCCTGACTATCTAGATGTGCCACTAGAAGCGGCGTTTCTTCCTGACTGTCGAGATGTGCCAGGAGAATCGGCGTTTCTTCCTGACTGTCTAGATTTGCCACTAGAATCGGCGTTTGTTCCTAACTGTCTCGATGTGCCACCGGATATACACTCCGGACAAGCACCTTTTAAATGTCCGAAGGCACCACACGTGAAACACGTCATTGTCTGTTGCAATGTACATTCGATAATTTCGATTTTCAACTACCAACGTAACCGAGGCATTCAGCGATTGAGCGTTGTTTTTTAACACCATGTAACAGTGCCGCCGGAAGGTCATAATATGGCGGACTGAAGAATCCGAACGTAAATGAAAGGGAATCATGGAGATTTTTGACACCACCGTGTCAAATTGTCCCAAGACGGACAAGATCTGCTCACTTTTAACAAAAGGCGGTAAATTAGATAAAGTGACTTTCATCGCCGGTGAGTCCAACATACTAACGTGAACGAAAATATCTGGCGGTAAAGACAAACCGGTTTCAATCGCCTGAGCGACAGAGCGCTTCTGGGAAAGAAAAACAACAACTCGTGTTGGTTCATCTTTGAAGCTGCAAACACATTTTCAAAACCAACGAGTTCTCCCAAGACCGTCACGACGTCCTCGACCTGAACCCCGTCGGGTGGACTAACTAATATCCCATTCTTACGAGTAAGTGACTTGTAAATACGATTCTGCAAACGACTGTTCGCCATAGCTGAAAACAAACAAAGATTTTAAGTTTAACAAAGGAAAACCGTCACAAGCAACCAGCAAGTGGGTCAAATGAAGTATAATGGAAAAGAAGAGTGCAAGGAAGTAGCGAAACCAGCGATAAACGGCAGGCAGATGAAAACAAGGCACATGAAAACGTAGGCCCAGAAACGGAAGGTTTCAAGGAAAACTCACAAGGCACCTGAAGTGAATGCGAGAGAAAAACCTTCGGAGTATAAGGCTTTATTTCACTTGATTGAAGCCTTCTCTACAAACACAATAGGAATACATGTGCAGTCAATCACCGCAAAATATATCGGCAATTAGCCAGCATAAGCATGGAATCCGGTAAATCCGCAATTCTCACCATTCAACGAGCACCAAGTGAACCACCGCAGTTAATGACAATGCGCCAGGGACAATCCCACCGACGCGCGGCATCTCGGTTTTATCTGTCTCGGGTGCGAGCCGCGCGACACGTGATTCCGCGTCACTTCATCCTTTATTTCATCACATTCTCCCCATCTTTAAAATGTAACTAGAGGTTCAACTAACGCACTATGATTACTTCAAAGCTATAGGAGCATACATATCAAGCAGTGTGAACTATTTAAACCACAGAAGCATACATTTCAAGAAGTGAGGATTATTTTGAGTTATAGAAGCATGGTAAGGGGCCATCGAGGGATGCCGATAATCCCCTTTACAGATCGAGTCGTCGAGGGGGTTTTATCCGTCAACCGCTCCGGGAGTAAATGGTGGTTTCACTTGAGGGAGGCTTCTGATCCTCTTGGGGAGCCTCGACTCGTGCCGGGGATGACTCCTCGGTCGCTCTCGGGCGGAATGCAGTAGCTCCGTCTACATCAACCCCGACGCCACCATTCTCGGGTGGTGGAGTTCCTAAGGGGGAAACACCTGGGGAGGGAATGTCAGAGGGAGGAGTACCAGAGGGAGGTGTACCTGCGGGAGGGATACCTGCGGGAGCAAGATGGCGAACCGACACAGTGGTCTCCCTGCCATCAGGAAGCCTAACATGAGCATACTCAGGATTAGTATCGATGAGTTCAACCTTCTCCACCATCGGTTCAAACTTGCTTTGTCATACCAGGTGCTTCATGAGCACTGTTCCCGGATAGGTTAGCCAGTTGGGCACCGATTGGCTGTCAGTATATCGTCGTTGGTGAGTAAACATTCGTTCGTGCGGAGTAGCATTGATGGACGTACAGAGCAAAGAGCGTATGGAATTCAGAGCATCGGGAAGGGTGACCTCCCACCGCTCAGGCCCCAGTCCTCTCGATCTCAGCGCCAGGGTTACGGCTTTCCAAATGACTCCATTATACCGTTCCACCTGCCCATTACCCTGTGGGTTGTAACCCGTCATTCGACTAGTTGCCATGCCGTGCTCAAATAGGAACTGTTTTAGCCCGGCCGACATGAAACCCGGTCCTCTGTCTGAATGTATGTACGAAGGTTTCCCAAACATGGCAAAGAGGTCAGAGAGACATTTCACGACAGTGCCCGAGGTCATATCCGAGCACGGGAATGCATATGGGAACCTTGAGTATTCATCAACAACAGCGAGTATGTATCTGTTGTCTGTCTCAGTCGGCAGGGGCCCTTAGAAGTCGATATTTAGTCTCTCGAAGGGTGAAGTGGCCTTGATTAACCTGCCAGGAGCGGCGCCATAGAATCTAGGTTTTAGTTCAGCACAAACAGGGCATGAAGCACTCATTTGTTTAATATCTTCGATAGAATAGGGAAGGTTTTGTCTGCGCACAAAATGTGCCATTCTGGTTACCCCTGGGTGGCACAGAGAAACATGAAGGTCTTGCAACGCCCGACCGGATGTCGCCGAACAGTAGACCCGAGAGAAGGTGTCTGCAGCAAGGTTTTCCTTCCCGGGCCGATAAACAATGTCGTAACTATAACAAGATAGATCTTTCCGCCATCTCATAATTTTCTCGTGCTTAATTTTCCCGTTATTTTTCCCATCAAACATGAAGGCAACGGATCGCTGGTCCGTGACGAGTGTGAAGTGGTTGCCAAGTAAAGAATGTCTCCATTTACGTAGGGCTTCGACAATAGCGTATGCTTCCTTCTCTATCGCCGAGTGTCTCTGCTCGCTTCCAGAGAGAGTTCTCGAGAAGAACGCGATGGGTCGTCCGGACTGATTGAGCGTCGCGGCGATCGCATGATCGGAAGCGTCCGTTTCCACCACGAATGGCACCGTGCTGTCGATCGATAATACCACGGAATTTCTGATATCATCTTTGAGGCTGTGGAAAGCTTTTACAACAGCGGCATCTGGCGGGAAGTTTTTGCAATGCACCAGGGGATGTATTTTCTCAGAGTATTGGGGAATCCATTTAGCGTAGTAAGCGAACATCCCAATCACCCGACGCAATGTCTGTAGGTCATGAGGTGGGGGTAGCTCACGGAGTGGGCGCAATCGTTCAGGATCGGGCTTAATCGTGCCGTCGGCTATTGTGTAGCCGAGAAGATCAATTGACTTTGCCGAGAATAAGCATTTGTCGTAGTTGAGAGTCAGATTATATTTTCTAGCAATGCTCAAGAATCTGTCCAGATTCGTATCATGTTCCCCCCGATCCTTACCGCACACCATGACATTGTCCATGTAAACAAAAGTGTCTTTGAGGTTTTCATCCAAGATGATGTCGTCCATAACTCGTTGGAAACAAGCTACTCCATTAGTGACACCGAACAGGATCCTCTTAAATTGATAGAGGCGTCTACCTGCCTCGAACGCGGTGTAAGGTTTGTCTTCCTCTCAAATGGGAATTTGATGATAGGCACTTCGCAAATCGATGGTGCTGAATATTTTGTAGTTGGCCACGCGTTCGACCATCTCGTCTATGCGCGGCAAAGGGTAGGCATCGAGATGGGTGAAGCGATTGACCGTTTGAGAGTAATCGACAACCATTCGTTTCTTATGGTTCTGGTTGGTGGTCACCAACACCTGCGTGCGTCATGGCGAATTGCTCGGTTCTATAATACCTTCTTCCAGTAATCGCTTGGTCTCAGAAGTGATGAAGTTCATATCGGCGGTGGTATATCGTCGCGATTTGATCGCTATCGGTTTACAGTCCGGCGACAAGTTAGCAAACAGCAGGGGGGACGATACCTCTGCGGTGGTCAGAGCATTGAGAATTAGACGAGGTTTGTTTCCTCCAAAGGGTATCTCGACGCTTGTGTGCTGCTTGAGGACATTATGACCCAAAATTACATCTGCGCATAAATCACGAAGCACCAGTACCCTTACATCCCGATACGTGTAGCCTTTTACATCCAACTCAACATTGCAGTACCCTCGTACGCTGGACTGTAGTGATGTGGAGGCCATGCATACCACATTGTCTGTCGGGTGGATCTTCCATTTCCTGCCTTTCGCTAGTGAGCTGTTGACGAAACTTTCAGTGCTACTGGTATCGATCAGCGCCTCGGCCATATGCCCGTTAATTCATACGTTGATGATAACTTTGGATAGATTCCCCGGTGAAGCTGCTGTTACTTTCTTTTGTGAGTAGAGAGCCGCAGAAGTGGGTTTATTTCTTCTAAGAGTAGATTTGCATACCCTGGCATAATGCCCTTTCTTGTCACAGTTCATGCATGTGGCATCCCTGGCAGGGCATTTGCTACGGGGGTGTCTTTTATACCCACAGAAGAAACATTTACCAACCGAAGTAGTTGCTGAGGAGTTTGACGAGGTCTGGGTGTCCAATTCCTCGGGTTTATCTCCATCCTCAGTATCGGAGGTATCCTGGGGAGTTCTTTGAGTTTCCGCCGTAGCAGCGTTCATTAGCAACACCGGTGTCCCATATGATTCAGATTGCTGCTGTGCCGCGTCCATAGCTCGGGCCTGGTCAGCTACCGTTTCAAGATTGGGTTGTGCCTTTTCCAGTAAGCGTTGCCGAATGGGGGCTGACCTGAGCCCCTGGATGAAAGCCTCTCGGGTCGCTTCATCTCGATGTTCCTCGGCGGTTACAGCCCGGAAATTGCAGTCTTTGCCTAACTGCATCAGCGCTTGCAGGTACTGATTGATTGTCTCACCGGCTTCTTGCCTGCGTGCGTTGAGAAGATGTCTTGTGTATACCTCGTTCTTGCGCTTCACGTAGAGCACCCGCAGCACGTCGATCGCTGCGTCATAGGTGTCACACTCCGAGAAATGCCTGAATACACTTGGCGAGACATGGTTTATAAGTGCAGCCAGTTTGTCGGCTCCCTCTTCAATGATGGTCAGATAGTGTGAGAAGGAGCGGTACCAATGGGACCACTTCATTTCTGAGTCAGTAGCGTTGGGGTCCGCAACGAACCTCTCTGGCTTGTAGATCTTGTCCATAGTCGAGTGAGGCAGCCGAAGGGATCAAGTGAAATAAATTGAAGTGAATGCGAGAGAAAAACCTTTGGAGTATAAGGGTTTATTTCACTTAATCGAAGCCGTCTCCACAAACACAAAAGGAATACATGTGCAGTCAATCACCGCAAAATATATCGGCAATTAGCCAGCATAAGCATAGAATCCGGTAAACCCGCAATTCTCACCATTCAACGAGAACCAAGTGAACCACCGCAGTTAATGACAATGCGCCAGGGACAATCCCACCGACGCGCGGCATCTCGGTTTTATCTGTCTCGGGTGCGAGCCGCGCGACACGTGATCGCGCGTCACTTCATCCTTTATTTCATCACAGCACCTACTGTGCTCTCTCTCTCTCTCTCTCTCTCTCTCTCTCTCTCTCTCTCTCTCTCTCTCTCTCTCTCTCTCTCTCTCTCTCTCTCTCTCTCTCTCTCTCTCTCTCTCTCTCTCTCTCTCTCCGTCTCTCTCTCTCTCTCTCTCTCTCTCTGTCTCTGTCTCTGTCTCTGTCTCTGTCTCTGTCTCTGTCTCTCTCTCTCTCTCTCTCTCTCTCTCTCTCTCTCTCTCTCTCTCTCTCTCTCTCTCTCTCTCTCTCTCTCTCTCTCTCTCTCTCTCTCTCTCTCTGCCTCTCTCTCTCTCTCTCTGCTTCTCTCTCTCTCCCTCCCTCTCTCTCTCGTCTCAACAGGAAGGGAAACGGAAAAAAAACTCCACAAACACGTACGGGGACACAGAGGGAAACGAAATGGGGATAGGAACAACACAGTACTCACAGCTGCACACACGGAGCCACCATGACGCCATACCGACTCACAATTCACCAATGACCAGCAGGGGGGGGGCGAGAGAGAGAGGCAGAGAGAGAGAGAGAGGCAGAGAGAGAGAGAGAGGCAGAGAGAGAGAGAGAGAGAGAGAGAGAGAGAGAGAGAGAGAGAGAGAGAGAGAGAGAGAGAGAGAGAGAGAGAGAGAGAGAGAGAGAGAGAGAGAGAGAGAGAGAGAGAGAGAGAGAAAGAGAGAAAGAGAGAGACGGAGAGAGAGAGAGAGAGAGAGAGAGAGAGAGAGAGAGAGAGAGAGAGAGAGAGAGAGACTTTTGTATCTTTTTATTATAAAAATAGAAAAGAAAGCCCCCAAATGGGAGTTACATTTTCATTTCAGAGAAAGAAGGAAAACCAAGAAACATTTTCTGAAGAAAGGAAAGGATGAATCGGGTGGATTATACACAAAACATTTCACAAAAGGATAAACATTCCTCTCGGACTTTGCAAATAACTTCTTTAATACACCATTTTGATTTGAACTGTGGTAATCTTCCCGTTACTGAAAAGAAAGCAAAATCCAATTTAACACGACTTATTACAAGGTTTTGGAACAAAAACAAAGCATCTTCATCATTTACTCCAACACCATCAAGTTTTCTTTTCCTTGACTTGTATACTGCCATCTTTGCCTGAGCAAGCAGGAAATTGGTTAACACAGCATTGGAATTCTTGTGTTGGATATCCAATCCGTAGATGAACACACAAGTGTTAAAAAACAAACCAAACCTCACAAAACAATTCTGAAGTAAAATAAATAAAGGTGCCAACCGTTGGCATGCAACATAGATGTGAAAAAGGTTTTCAGATTTCTTACAAAAAGGACATTCATTTACAAGCAGATTTGAAAAATGGTGTAACAAGTGATTGGAAGGAAGGATCCAGTGTACTCGTCTCCATTGGAGGTCGCCATGTCGTGGTGGTACAGGAGGATGATAAAAACCTTTCCAGTTAGGAAAATAATGGGGAGAACAAGGTAAGAGGTCTCTCCATCGATCCTTCTGCTGTGTTATTTGCCTTTGTGAAATAAATTTTACACAACCCAAATAAAGGTCTTTTTGTTTGGGAAGGCTATTGAAGCCTACGTTGAAAGGAGGACAAGGAAGAGGGCTGGCAAGAGAAAAAGCACATGCGAGTTCAGGAAAGGTAGAGAGAGAAGGTATTCGATGTGCATTTTGTTCATTGCTTTGGTGGTCCTGCTCCCAAGCAGGTGCGAGCTGTGTGCATGTCCAAAGCACCCTACATAATATGCGTGCCACGATTCGAGAGGATCGCACACCGACCAGGCTTGCCAATGCATTAGCTCCGATCCAGCTGCCGTTTGGGCTGAGAAGATCTGCGACAGATTTAATGCCTTTGTCGGTAAAGCGTTGAATAAAACACCTATCAGCAGGCATATCATGGAAAAGGGAGTTGTAGAACAAAGGTTCTTCCAGAAACATCTGTTTCGTGTAAGAATGTGTAGCTCTTGTTATTGTCAGAGCTTGCCACGCATTTAGTATGCTCTGATAGAAACCAGAGAGGGGGGATGTGTCAATTTTGGAAAGGTCCATCAGGAAAAGAGAGTGGTCATAGCCTAGCCTCCCAGCCTGTTGCAAAAGGTGACTAGTGACGTTGACCCATGGTGCAGAGGGTCGCGTGTATAGCATGCGAAAAGCAACCGAGAGTCGAAAGGCCATTAGCCGGCTTTTTATGTCGACCAGGCCTTGTCCTCCATCGGTCAGTGGTAAACTGAGGACTCCAGGTCGCAGACAGTGTTTTCCGTCCCAGAAAAAGAACACGAAGCACTTCTGGAGGTGTTGAAGCAACACCGCTGGAGGATGCAGCACGAAGAACCTGTGCCATAAGGTAGAGGCCACAAGTGTGTTGATGACCAAGACCCTTCCACGATATGACAGTTGTGTGATCAGACCTTTCCATTTTTGCAGTTTACCCTCAACAAACTCAAGCAGACCAGCCCAATTTTTTGCTACTGTGGTATTATTACCTAAGAACACTCCAAGGTATTTCACACCATCATTTGCCCATGACAGTGGAGCAGGAAGTCTTGGCGCCAAGTAGCACAATGGACCGAGCCAAAGGGCGCTTGTTTTGTTCCAATTTACTTTGGCTGAAGAAGCCTTTTCAAATAAGGACAAACAATAACGAACGATGTTTACGTCATTGATATCTTGTCCGAATACACATACGTCATCGGCGTATGCCAGTACCTTGATGGGCCGTTCAAGCTGGGACAAACTAACCCCTGTTAATCTACAGCGCAAAGAAACCAGTAGGGGTTCGATGGAGAGAGCATAAAGCAACCCGGAAAGAGGGCAACCTTGTCTAATTCCCTTGTTAATAGACAAAGGTACAACAAGTTCATTGTTTATCTTGAGGACACTATAAATATTATTGTATAGTATTTTAATATAAGAGATGAAGGTTGAACCAAGTCAAAACTGCTCAAGGACTTCGAAAAGGTATCGATGGTCAACACGGTCAAAGGCTTTCTCCTGGTCAAGGAGAAGTCCTAAATCTTTCGGGTTTTCCTTGCACAGTTCAATGATGTCTCACAATGGAGATGTTGTCATTAATGGAACGTTTTGGGACACAGTAACATTGGTCTTCCTTCAACAACGAGGATAAATAAATGAGTAAGTCGCGATGCCAGGGCTTTTGAAAATATCTTGTTGTCCGTACATAACAGGGAGATAGGACGCCAATTATCAATACACAACACGTTTCTCTTTTTTGGGATGAGAGTAAGAAGAGCTCGTCGGCAACTCTGAGGTAGCTCTGCAAGCTGATAGCTTGCACTCAAGGTGTAATGAGTTCTGGACCCAATAAGTGCCAAAACTTCTTGTAAAATTCGGTTGTAAGTCCATCCAATCCAGAGGCTTTCCCAATGGCAAGGCCATGCAGGGCAGTGCCAAGTTCATCCAAGGTGATGGGTCTTTCCAGTTGGGAACGCCCATCTTTACGCAACACTGGCAGGCCAACGGAGATCGAGGCGACACTGACAGGATTTATTTGTTCCATTGAATATAATTTCGAAAAGTATTCCTTCATGAAAAGTTTGATTTCTGATTGTGTAAAGGTAATGGATGAATCTGCTAATCGCAGCTGAGAAAGCTGTTTACTGGGAAGACGTTTCTCTAAGGAAAAGAAGTACTTGGTTGGTACGTCTGCCTCATTCAGGTGTCGCACCCTCATCCGAACTAAGGCACCACGTGCATTCCTCTCGGTTATTTCCTTTAATAAGGACTGTTTCTCAGTTAAGGTTTTTTGTATGTTTCTATTATTTTGTCCGATGACACGTTGGAGTTGTAAAATCTCTAACTGTAATATTTTCTTAACTTCATGGTCAGCCCTTGTTGAGAAAAAACGATACTGTTGACAGAACCCTTTAATTTGGGTTTTTACTAAATCCAACCGTATCAGAGGGGTTAACGGAACAGCTTAACTTCTGTTCTAGGAGAGCCGTCCAGAAGGATTCAAAGGCCTGAATGAAGTTGAGGTTTTCCAGTAAACTGTTATTGAATTTCCAGTGAGAGCTCCCTGGACATGGTTTAGAGAGTTGAATATAGACTCGAGCTCGGGAATGGTCGGAGAAACCAGAAGGCACGATATCGGATTTATAAACTCCATGTAATAAATGAGAATTTACATAGATGCGATCAAGCCTCGCAAGTGAGATGTGGTTGTTTAAACAACGACACCATGTGTAAGACCGATCAGAAGGGTGCTGCACGCGCCAAATATCATGAAGATTATATTTCGCAATGATGTTTGCAAAAGGTTTTGCGGTCCATGG
>NC_140974.1:29453326-29488326 GCF_056783735.1 Eptatretus burgeri | reverse complement strand
CATCCCTCTCCCTTCCACAGTTCACCTGTGTCTGTTCCCCAATGTTTTGTCCCTTCCACTCCCGCCCCTCTTGTCTCATGCCTCCTTGCTGTGAGTTGTGTGTTAGCTCTCATACGAGCCTCGACCAAGGTATACAAAAAAAAAAAAAAAAAAAAAAAAAAATGCCAAAGCCAGCGAAGCTGTCTTTGCTTAATAAGTGCCAAGCTTGACAAATTTGCCTGGGCAAGGACGACAGCATTTGTAATTTTGTCCTTCCATGAATGCCATGGATGTGGAAAAGGCAGCAGAGATGGAAATTGTTCTTTCCTTTGTTGGTAACTATAAATTGCCCACAAATCACTGCCATACAACAAGATAATAAGGACATAGACCTGGTCGGTCAACATCTTAGTTTTTAGGGTCATGCATTCACCATTCGTCCATGCATGCTTCGTGAATCGGCCAAAAGTGGTGGCTGCCTTTCCAATGTGTGTATTTAATTCCTTGTCAAATAACAGATTATCTGTCAACAAAGACCCTGGGTAGCAGATATTGCTGACAATTGCTAAGGGTGTGTTGTTGAGTGTGATCAGTGGTGACTGTCGACGTCATGCCTTGTCCCATGACTACAGTATTGTCGACGCAGATGGTGAGGGAGAACATGGTACATGCATGAAAGATGGTCCATGACTCTGTGCAGGTGTTTTTCAGTGTGAGCGATGAGTGCTGCATCATAAACCAAAGATGAGTTCCCGGATCTGGATGCACCCACCACTCCTTTGTCTTGGCTACCTGTATAGATTGTAAACCTTCCATCAGATCACATGTGCAGGTTTACTCCCTCCATATCTGCAATGAAAGCATATGAAAGGATCATGGATAAGATAATACCAAACAATGTGGGAGCCAAAACGTAATCGTTTCACTGCAATTCTTCATATGAAAGCTTTCAGATGTGGAGCTGTCATACTCTATGGTGCTTTGCATGTTGTCTTGAAAGGAGTGGGTGAGACTTAAGAACTTTGGTCAGCAGCCAATTTTCTGTAGGATCTTATAGAGGCCTATTCTACTGACAGTGTTGAATGCCTTAGTGAGATCAACAAAAGCAAGATCGGGTAGTTTGCACTGATCCCTGCATGTGGCTTGAAGCTGATGTAAGGAAAAGATAATATGTACAGTAAATGTACTTGTTTTGAAACCGCACCGTGTCTCCGAGTATACATGATCAGCAAGTTGGTTGCATCTCTTCAAGATGATCCTGGCAAAAGCTTTTCTTGTGATGCCAAGGTGGGAGGTGCCACGGTAGTTATTGCAGTCACCATTGTTTGATGGCGTTACAAATATCCTGTGGAACGGAAAGATATCCATTGAAACATTTTTAAGATTATTGAAATTCAGGAATATCTGCATAAAAAAGTGGCATCTTCATTTAGATGAAGAACTTTTTCATCAAGTGTTCATTGATTCTCTTTATTGCAGGGAAGGAAGAGTGTGGTGAAGTTGGGAATTACCTGTGATGTCACCATCTTTGAACCAATGAGGTGTCTCTTGCACCCTGACATCGTTCCTGACACAGATAGCAGATTTAGGACCATCACATCATTAACAATGTTAGTGTATGTAATCCTACAAAAGGTCCCACTTCTCCTCACTCATTCCCCAATATAAAATGGGGGTGTAGGGGTGGGGGCAGGATCTATATCCCATGTGTAGAGATTTGTGCAGAAGAGTTCATCATGGAGTGGTGGCTGACTTGTCTTGGAATCGACGTGGATGGAGGGGCACAGAATACAAGGTGAATTCATAATGTTCCACCATTGGAAATTTGATCAAGATATGATGTCATATTCCTTTTGTTCACGTTGTAAATTAATTTTAGAAACATGAGAATGAGGATAGATATCATGGAATGAAGCCAAGCTGGCAGTCAGAAACAGGGCTGACTTTTGAATACGGGGGTGGGGGTAAGAAAGGGAGGGGGTGAGATAAGCTGTCTTTACCATTTACTCACATTCGCTTCTCTATTTGCTAATACCGTATATTTTCTCAACCCCCTCCCCATTAATGGGGGTGGAGGGGGGCACTTTCTGGAGGGTTGTCATTTTTTTTCAACCCCTTCTTAGGGGGGGCTCTTTTTGGAGGGAATGAGCCACTGCATTCAGCATCAAATCCAGCTTTGTCTTCCTCTAAATTCCAGAAAGACGGGCTTTTAAAACAATCATCTTTATGATTTAATGGACACAAATTTTTGTTCCAAGTAAATTGATGATGAGTTTTCCAACCAAGTGAATAGATTATATGCTTTCCAACTGCACCATTTGGGGACGTTTATTGGAAGGGGGGTGATTATAATCGCGATACAAGGGGGGGCGATGCAATATTTATTGTATCGGAAGGAAGGGGGGCGATTACAATATTGTTTATTGGAAGGGGGGGATACAATAATTATTGGAATAAATACGGTATTTGCTCATACAAGTTAAATATCATACACAGCTCTTTCAACATTGTGTCAGCAGACAAATTTTACGTTAGTACCATGGACAACTTCTAAATTCCTGCTCTGACGAGGGCTCCTTCGGCAGCAACCTGCCATTGACTAGCGGCCTGCGGATGCCCCTCTGCCTATACACATGTATAGGAGGTTGGAACAACAATTTCAACTACTCTCACCAACAAAACACCCGGAAGTGCTTCTTGCACAAAATCGATTTCTCAAGTAAAAGTTCATGAGTATACATTAACTGTCATAAGAAATGGGGTGTGGCTGATGTGTCTGAGTGTGAGTCCTTTATCAGAGCTAAATGAAGAAATGTGAATGTATGAAAGATTAGAAAGTAATCAAAGGTCAGAGTTAAAAGTGAAATATATAATATGGAGAGAGGGTTTACATAGTTTTTAGCAAAGGTAAAAGACCGAAGGTACTTGATCAAAGATGAAGAGTGAAAGGTCAGGGGTTAAAGACCAAAGGAAGTTAGTTGTGTTTTTTAGGTATTATAATAACAGAGAAATGAGAACAGGGAAATCATAAGTGAGATCGATTGCTGGGTTGTGATTGATTATAATTAATCCATTAAAGGGGAGTTTTCAAGTTCTTGTGAAACTTTTTAAACTTTAGTAACTTTGGATGTACACATGATAGAAGCAAACTGCAAAAGCCACATGAAAACATAATTCACATCGTTTGTTAATGTTAATTTTTTATTTTTTTCATTTCACTTCAGATGTTGAAAATGGCAACAGTAGAATAAAAAGTTAACTATGTGTTATGGCGAGCAGAACAGAAATCCATAACAGGTGTGAGAAGAATATTCACTCCACATTTCAGGAAAGATGCACCACATAGGAACTCAATTAACAATTCGATGAAAACGTTTCAAGAAGTTGAGTCAATGAATGAGAAAACAAGGAACCGAGAGGCTTCAAATCCACAAGGATACTGTCGCCATTTTCTGGCAAACACTTGGAAAGAGTCCACAAAGGTCTTTGGGACAAGCATGTGGTGAACTCAACATCCCGCAATCAACGATGATCAAAATGCTCAAAGTGAAATTGCCTGAACATGTTTACATGATTCAGGTGGTTCACATGTTACAGGAAGTTCAAATCAAAAATCCATCATTCCCATGGGTTTCTTGACGAGTTAACATTTTTGGAAGAGGTAACATTCCACATCAAGGGTAAAAAAGTCAACCAACCAGAAATTACCACATTAAGGGGACAGCAAAAAACTCAAGAAGTCTGTCAACATTAAAGAGAGTCACCAACTATCAATGGCTGGTGTTCTCTCAGGGAATTACTAGTCAATGGTCCTTTCTGTTTGAAGAAGTAACAGTCGATGATGGAGGTTAATCTGCAATGTTAGAATTTCTTTGTCTCTGAACTACAACAATCAAATCTTTCCCTTATCACCTTCTTCCATAAAGACTCAGGCTCCCTGCCATGGTGCTTCAGCAATCTCTTTCAAGACAAGTGAATTAGTAGTCATGGACCAATTGCTTGGCTACTTCGATCGCCTGAAGTCCCTTATAGACGACATTTCATAAGGCTATGTAAAACTATTGCCAAGCCATGAAAAGCACATTTCTGGAAGAATTTATGGCTCGGATCACAAATAAAATGAAAAGGAGCCATTAGAGATTGCAGATGCCTGGCTGGACATTTTTATGGAAAATAAATGGAAAGATGGACTAAATGAAAGGTCATTGATTGCAAATGGAAGATCTTAATGGTCTCGTTGTAAAAGTTTAAAGGTAAAAGGTCTGAAAGTTGTAAAGGTGTAAAGGTCAATTATCTGAAGGTCTAAATGGAGATAGGTGTAAAGGTCGAAAGGTGTAAAGGTCAAAAGTTCTAAATGGGTCAAAATGGTGTAGTCCTTAAAGAGGTTGAAGGGGTAAATTTCAGGCCTAAAGGGTCAGAATTGTCGAAAGGGGTCCAAATGGTCTTAGCACATCAAAAAGAGTCGAAAGATAAAAGGAATCTTCAGGGTATTATTTAAAAGGTCTGAAAAGTGTGAAGGTCTAAAGGGTAGAAAGGAGTTTTAGGGGTCTTAGGGTCAAACGAAGGGTCTAACAAGCGATGTAGGTTCTTAGGGTACTATTAGCAAAGTACCCGCCCATGGGCGGGTACAGTTATCTATTGAATGGCGTTGGTCCCATCTCGATCGGATGAAATTGAGAAATTGACGTTACCCAGTGACCTTGACTCCGTGACCTTTGACCTTGACCTTGACCTTGATCCCCTTATGTCCGTTCCCAAGGATCATATATGCCAAGTTTCATCTCATTCCATCCAATGGTTTGGCCGTCTATAAAGGACAAACAAACATGAAAAATTGACGTTTTAGTCAACTTATGACGTCATAACTCGAAAACCGGAAGTCGGAAGTGAATGTCGTCAATGAACTGTCATTTAATTTTGATTATCTGTCGAATGGCATTGGTCCCGTCTCGATCTGATGAAATTGAGAAATTGAAGTTACACGGTGACCTTGACCCCTTGACCCCGTGACCTTTGACCTTGAACTTGAGCCCCCATGTCCATTCTCATGTCCCAAGGATCACTCATGCCAAGTTTCATCTCAGTCCATCCAACGGTTCGGCCGCCTATAAAGGACGAACAAACAAACAAACAAACACACACACATAGAAACATATTCTATTTTTTTAGTATAGTAGAAATGGTCGAACTGGATCGAAATGAGTCTGATGGGGACTAAAGATTCAGGTCAGGTCAGGTATAGGAGCATGCACCAGAGCAGCATGTCGCTGCGTCCACTTTCCGCCAGTACTCCAGGAGCCTCCATCTGGCATCCCCCAGGCAGATGCCTGACCCATCCCCATCTCCTTGAGATGCTGATCAACCAGCTGCAACCACAAGCCATGTGGTTGGCCCATTGGCCTCCTCCACTCACAAGGCTCCCTCGCTGAGAGAATCTGGTGAGCAGGATCAGCATCAGGAAAATGAGCCACATGTCCATACAGCCGCAGTTGACGCTCACGGACTATGCAGGAAACAAATCTAATTTGAGTTTCTCTGAGCAACCACTCATAAAACACAAAGTCCGACCAGCAATATCCACGGATTCTCTGAAGAGACCTGGAATTAAAGGAATTAAGTCTCCGTGTCAGGTCCCTGTCAGAGTCCAAGTCTCACATCTATAGAGCAAGACTGGAAGCACCAAGGATTGAAAACTCAGACTTTCGTCCTCCTGCACTGGTACCAAGAGCGCCACACCCCATGATCCAGTGAATCCATTACTCCGCAGGCCCAAGTCAGATGTCTATTGACCTCTGGCTCACAGCCAGCAGAGCCGTGAATATTTCTGCCAAGGTAAGTGAATCTCTCTGTGACCTCAACATCCTCATCACAAGCAGGTACAGACAAGATAGCAGCTTGCAAGATGTCATTGAAAGCCTGGATCTCAGTGTTGACCCAGAAAACCCTTCATCCCAACGGCTCCGACTCCTCATTCAGCACCTTGAGGGCCCCCAAAAATGATAACCAGAGTCTCCGCAATGATGAATGCATCTTCTGCGAAATCAAGGTCAGAGATCTTGACATTCCCAAACGATGCACCGCAGCTTGATCTCTCGAAAATCCTCACCAGAATCCAGTCCATACAAGTGCTGAAAAGTGTGTGAGAAAGTACACACCCCTGAGAAACTCCCGTAACAATGACAAATAAGCCAGAGATGGTATCACCACATCTCTCAGCACTCTCAGTGCCAGAGTATAGTTCAGACATCATATTGATCAGTTTTGGTGGCACCCCACAAAGACCAAGACTCCTCCAGAGGGAATCGTGATTCACTGAATCAAACGCTTTGTGGAGATCAACATCGGCTGCAAGCAGCCGCTGCTGAAACTCTCATCTGCATTCAGTGAGGACCCAATGAGCAAGGATATGGTCAATCGTTGACATCTTTGGTGTAAAGCCTGACTGCACTGGGCATTGGTGCTCAAACAGATGGTGGCAAAACCGATCAAAAACTATCCGAGCAAACACCTTGCCTGGCACTGAGAGCAGCGTCACCCCTTTGTACTTGTTACAGTCCTGGTGATCACCCTTCGCTTTCCAGATAGGGACAACAAGGCCCCTCTTCCAGTCAGTTGGGATGATGCCTGTGTACCAGGCAGAGCACAGAACTGCATGCAACGACTATAAGCAGAGCATTTCCACCAGCCTTGAGAAGTTTTGCATGGATGCCACAGATGCCAAGAGCTTTACCCCATTTCAACTGGTTCACCACAGTCTAGGTTTCCACAAATGAAGGTGGATCACAGTTGATTGGAAGGTCAATAATTGGGATAGTGACACCCCTGTCATCCAACTCAACAGCTGGTGGAACAGCCTGGTACAAACGCTCAATGTAACTGGCCCAGCGGGCCTTCACTTCGGACTCCTCTGTCAAGAGCCCACCACCTTCCACTCTAACTGCAGCATACCGAGGGACTGGCTTGGTGGAACGCAATGCATGAATTCTGCTGTATGCAGGAGGAGCATCACATGACTACATGAGCATGCTCTAACCCCTCACAGGTTCCTCACACATAGGCCTCTTTGTCCACCCTCAGTGCACGTACAGTTTTATGACTCAACTCCCTGAAGAGCTCAGCTCTGCCATTAAGCCTGGCCCTGCGACTCTGTACAAGGATATCCAGTGTTCCTTGAGAGACAAAATTCTTCTTCACCTGATGGTGAGTTCCAAGACATCCACCGGCAACATCAGGATGTTGGTCTTTGAGGCACTCCACAACTATTTAGGATTCCCCAAAGCACCCAGACCCCCCAAATCCCCACTCAGCCTGTCAGGAAACTCCTCAGCTACCCTCTCATCCTTGGTCTTGCCAACATCCAGCCTAGGCTTGGATGGTACCATTCTCCCAGATTTAAGCTGAAGCTTCAGAGTTGCTGAATCAAGCCTGTGGTCAGTATTGAGGAACTGAGCACTCTGGTAGACTGCAGTTCTGGATCATCCTCCAGTTACCATCAACAAGCACATGGCCATTTTCCTTTACCACACCACCAGCATTGGAATACCAAGTCCAGTGATGAGCCTGTGAGCACTAGAACCATGAAACCAGCCACCCTAAGTCCATGACTTCTTGCAAAGTCAAGGAACTTAGTGCTATTCTGATTCACAGTTCCAAACCAATGGGAACCAAGACATGTCTCATAACCATCCCTCTCGGTTCCAGTCGATGCATTGAAATTCCTCAAGACTGGAAGAGTATCTCGCCTGTGGCACTGATCAACCACAGACTCGAGCGTGGCATAGAATGCGTCCTTCACAGTGAGATCACTCGCCTCAGTCAGAGTACATACAGAGACCAGAGAAACGAATCCCAAGGAGTGATGAATCCTCAGTATCACAATATGCTCGTTGACCAGTGTTACTTCTATTATCATTGAAGTCAACTTATTGGACTTAGCGACAACAACTCCTTGGGCATGGTAACCATCAGAGCGACCAGACCAATAGTATTTGTAATCACTTGCCATGATCTCGCCACGATCCCGTCTCTGAACCTCAGAGAGTGCTGCAATACTGATGTCCAAATGCTTGAGCTCAGTTGAAAACAGCAACAGGTGATCATCCTCTCTTTGGAATAGGAAATTCCAGGCACTCACCCGAAGGGTCTGCCTTCGGTTAACCCAAGGAGACCGCCATCTGGTGGATGACACCTCAGCACCACCCTGACACACACTACCGCAATTCAGCCCGGGAAGTTTACCCCGTGTTTTTCCTCCTATCATCAGAGTGGGGGTCCCGAAGGTTTTGCCCCAATCCTGTCATCCACTGAGCTGCTCTGCGAAGAGCAGCTGCACAGGAGGTACTCCCACAACGTGGGTTTTCAGTTTTATTTGCGTTTTTAGTATGTTTTGTGGAGTGAAGGGTTTTTCAGTGGCCGTAGTGCAAATCCTGCCATCAGCCTCCTTTAAAAAAGTAACCCAACTTCAGTAGGACATCCGCAGACACAGTTGGGTACTATATATGGATAGCCATTGGCTCACAAGGAGCTCCTCCGCCCTTAGAGAGTTTTTGTTTTTAATCCTTCTGGGTGTCCATATCCATACACCCTCCTCACCAGAAAACCTGGTTGGGGAGACTGTTTAATCACCGACAACCCGACCATGAAACAGATTAGTACAGGTTTACATGGCACCAGTTGCAAGCCACAGATCTAATCTGGCTTGACCTGCCAATGATTCTAAAGGGTGTGATGGGGCTTTTAAGGGTATTGGGGGTTTAAATGGGTGTAAAAGGTCTTGGGTTTTCGAGTATTAGGGGTCTAACAGGGTTTATGGGGTCTTCAGGTTTGAAAGGATATTGTTTCACATTTAACGATTAATGATTTTCGTTAAACAGGTGTTTTTTAATATTTGTTTGTGATCTGAAGAGTAAATGGTGTGCCTTATTTGGATAATGGCTGACAAATTTGCTGGAGATGAAAAAAACAACAATGCTGTGGATGACATGCTTTGTTTCTATTCAAGGTTTCCAACAGGTGTGCAGAAACGCACGTCAGACACGTTATCTACAAAACGGTGATGGACATTGCTGAGATATACAGCCTCATTGTAAGACATGTCAGACGACATGAGGTTGGCTATTGCATTGTTTACAATCCATATAAGTAAACAAAGTATTCAAGTGATTCAGGTTTCAGAAAATTAGATGGAAGAGAACAGGCCGTGAAGGAGCCAGTCAATCGGTCTTTGCCAAGAAAAAGATGAATGAGACGTTTTATGTAATTGCTTGTGCTGAATTTGTGATCTTTTTGCTGTTTAAGCTCATTTTATTCTTACCTCTTGGTTTCTCGACTTGGCTATTAAGCAGGGGTGTCCTCGAGGCAATAGGAGGAAAAAGCAAACGTCATGTCTGGGTGACAGACACCTGACTAACCCTGCATTGGAAGGTTGCATGCAAAGATAAACAGCAATACCGAATCATATTATTTTTATTAATTTTTTAATCCTCTTTATTTAACATGGAAATGTTTGAAGGGAGGAAAAAAATTAACCTGACATTGTAAACTAGCCTCCAAAGCGACTCGAATCAGTTCATCAGCAGAAAATTAAAGAGAATTATTTTTCTCAACCAAATGTTGAGAGACTTTCAAATCTTTTGTCGATTTCTGGATGGGAAACTCTGCAAAAAGAAACGTTTCTGCAATCAAAAATAGTCCCAATGTGGGTAGCCATTTGGTTTTGTCATCAGGAAGTGCTGCCAATGTCACCACTGCAATACCTTTCTTGCCCATCAGCCTGTGTATCCATCACGGTTCCTGCGCATGACCTTGCTTGTTATCTCTTTCTGCCTATCTACATGCATACTCATTGATATTCCTGCCTGATGTTGGCTCGAGAAACCTTTCAGACATCGTTCCGTTGCTCTGCCTTGTTGAGCTCCTGATTTCTAAACATTTCACTTTCCAGTTTCATGCAGAACAGCAGTCAGATTGAGAGTGTGCTATAAATGTACCTCAAGCACACGAGGGCAGAGTGGAGCATGACCAAGCTGCCAATTGGAACCGTAATGTAAGAAATATTTATTATAATTCCACAACTGTATGAGAAAACAGAAGCAATAAAAAGATGTTTTATGTCCACTGCACACATGAATATAAAGCAGTGAAAAGGTGGCATAGCACTTAATATCCAACCACATGACGAGCATCCGGACTACACAGGAGCAGCACATGGCATCTGGAATGCACCACAACTGAGATGGCACAATGAACCTTCATTTGTAACAGTCTGCGCTGCAATTCCAGGACTAGAAACACCTTTGTCTCCTTTTACTATCATTTCCCACAAACTGAACTCATTGAACTTTTGAGTTCCTTGGTCTGCAAAAGGATCGCTTTGGGTGTCAGAATGTGTGGGTCGAATGGTCATACCGACATTATTCTATCAGAAAATAATCAGTCTGCCAAGACCTCAACCTCAGATATCAGGTGCCACTTCAGGCCCATTCTGGGTTGAGACCCGTAACGGCAAGAAAGCTGCTGCCCATACCTTCAAGAGGTGTCCTGTTAGCACTTATTGAGTGCAAAACAACACTAATAGCTCAGTGCCCCAGGCTTGTCTTGCCCGTTGCCTCAAAGATGTGGCGACTTGATAACGAGCAAAACGATTTTCCATTTCAGGTCCACTCTTTACGTCCCGTTTTCTTTGTTTGGCCTCAAGACACAAAACGAATGAAACGGCATCGCGTCGCGTAAACAAGCAGCAACAGGGCGAAGCTGCCCTATTGAATCCAACAGCGCAAATGGGGGTGGGGAGGGGGGGGAATTTGTTCTCACTTGAGAACCTTAACCTGTAAGTTGAAGGGAATTGGTTCCAGCAAAATCAAGTTATGCCTCAAAATAAGATAATACAACCTTGATCTGGCATTGAAAAGCACTTTGATGGCATTTTCAATGAGTTTCTGTAAAATACATGACCACAAAAAGATCTAATGCTTGTCGGCCAATTCCACAAACTTCATTTTGGAACCTACAACATAATATCAAAGTTGATATTCAATAAGAGGAGGGCTGCGTGAAATTTTCATTGATGTTGTTAGAGGAACTGGTCAATATTTCTACACACGCGCGCGTGCGCACACACACACACACACACACACACACACACACACACACACACACACACACACACACACACACACACACACACACACACACACATTGGTGGAATTATAGATATCTACTGTATATATATATATATATATATATATATATATATATATATATATATATATATATATATATATATATATATATATATATATACACACACACACACGCATTTATTTAATATATTACACTGACACTGACACACCTGACCAAATTTATACAGCGGTAATTTTGATTCTAAAGTATTTTTCCATGTGAAGGTAGCAAGAGCGCCTTCACAGCTGTTCTCTACCTACATTATACTATGTACTTAAGAGACAGACTCACATCATATTTATGTACAAAATAGACATACCCATATTGTATTTACGTGCTTAATAGACAGACTCACATCGTATTTATGTACAAAATAGACATACCCATGTCGTATTTACATACTTAATAGACAGACTCACACCATAATTACGTACATAATAGACATACTCACATCGTATTTACATACTTCATAAGCATACTCACATCGTATTTACATACTTAATAGATATACTCACATCGTATTTATGTACAAAAGACATACATAGTACTTACATACTTAATAGATATACGCACATCGTATTTATGTACAAAATAGACATACATCATATTTACATACTTAATAGATTTACTCACATCATATTTACATACTTAATAAACAGACTCACATCATATTTACGTACTTAATAGATATACTCACATCATATTTATGTACTTAATAGACATACTCACATCATATTTATGTACTTGATAGACATACTCACATCGTATTTATGTACAAAATAGGCATACCCATATTGTATTTACGTACTTAATAGATATACTCACATCGTATTTATGTACAAAATAGACATACATCGTATTTACATACTTAATAGATATACTCACATCGTATTTATGTACTGAATAGACATACTCACATCCTATATATGTACAAAATAGACATACCCATATTGTATTTACGTACTCAATAGACATACTCACATCATATTTATGTACAAAATAGACATACATCGTATTTACAGACTTAATAGATATACTGATATACTCACATCGTATTTATGGTCAAAATAGACATGCATCATATTTACATACTTAATAGATATACTCACATCATATTTACGTACTTAATAGACATACTCACATCGTATTTACATACTTAATAGACATACTCACATCATATTTATGTACAAAATAGACACACATCATATTTACAAACTTAACAGATATACTCTCATCGTATTTATGTACAAAATAGACATACCCATATCGTATTTACATACTTAATAGACAGACTCACATCGTATTTACGTACTTAATAGACATAGTCACATTGTATTTACATACTTTATAGATATACTCACCTCATATTTACATACTTAATAGTTATACTCACATCGTATTTACATACTTCATCGACATACTCACATCTTATTTACATACTTCATAGACATACTCACATCATATTTACATACTTCATAGACATATTAACATTGTATTTACATTCATAATTGACATACTCACATCGGACTTACATACTTAATAGATATCCTGACATCATATTTACGACTTTTTAGCAATATTCCCATCGTATTTACATTCATAATTGACATACTTACCTCGTATTTACAGACTGAATAGTCATACTTACATCGTACTTACATACTTAATAGACATACTCACATTGCATTTACATACTTAATCGATATCCTCACATCACATTTACAACTTTACAGCCATACTCACATCGTATTTACATTCATAATTGACACTCACATTGTATTTACATACTTAATAGACATACATTGTATTTACATACTTAATAGATATCCTCACGTCATATTTACAACTTTCTAGCCATACTCACATCGTAGTTACATTCATAATTGACATTCTCACATCGTATTTACATACTTAATCGATATCCTCACATCACATTTACAATTTTATAGCCATACTCACTTCGTATTTACATTCATAATTGACATTCTCACATCGTATTTACATACTTAATAGACATACTCACATTGTATTTACATACTTAATAGACACTCACATTGTATTTACATATTTAATAGACATACTCACATTGTATTTACATACATAATAGACATACTCACATCATATTTACATACTTAATAGACATACTCACATCGTATTTACATACTTAATAGACATACTCTCATCGTATTTACATAATTAATAGACATACTCACATCGTATTTACGTACTTTATAGATATACTCACATTTGTTCTTCAGTTGGACTCCAAAGTTAAGGCAAGATACTCACATCGTATTTACATACTTAATAGACATACTCACATCGTATTTACATAATTAATAGACATACTCACATCCTATTTACGTACTTTATAGATATACAGTGGAACCCGCTTAATAGAATCACTTTGGGCCGGACAAATTTGATTCTAATAAGCGGGTGATTCTAATATCCGAGTTCACCAGAGTTGTGGAGTATCAAGCGGATCAAATGTCGAGTACACATACGGAGACAAATACTCAGCATTTAGTTTGATTTATATGACACACTTGCTCAAAACAATATAACTTACTACTGAAAATAAAACAATTACATGTACAGTACATGTGTACTTTTCAAAGCAAAACAACATAGGTTTGTCGATGAGCCTACTCTGTATTGAAAAAATTGTCGATTGTTGCCTGCTTTAACGAGTCTGTGGCAATGGCGGTAACCTCCTTGTCAAGTTTGCGCAGGAAGGCCATGTCACTGAACCCATGTGATCGCAAACCAAGCCTGATCGTCTTAGCTGCAGACATCATTTCCTTGATGGTCGGGACAGAGATCTCCTCTTCCTCCTCTTCCTCCACTTTAGTGTCGGCGTCATAGTCTGCGTCAGTAGCAATTCCCATTTCGCGTTGGACTGCCGAAACGATGGCTTCGTCTGTGACATCATCGTCTGTGGTTTGGAGAGTGGCGTCCATGTTGACGAAGTCCTGCCATTGGTCGGGATCCATTTCAAGAGGGTTGGCTAACTCGTCGTCGTCATTGCTCTCGACCCTTTCGCCTTCGCTTGCCGCTCCAATGAAAATTCCTCCTTTGCGCCAGCAGTTCACTATGCCGGTAGTCTTCACATCATTCCATGCTGCGTCCGTAAACAGCATAGCGTCGAGGATCGTTATCTTTTTCGCCAAGTCACTCGCTGTCATTGCTCCATCCTCGTTGTCAATCTCAGTGAGCACTTTTCGTAGCATGGCACGGCGGTAATGAGCTTTGAATGAACGGATAATTCCCTGATCTAACGGTTGAAGAACAGAGGTTGTGTTCGGCGGGAGAAATGCCACAGTAATGTTCGACAGTTGAAGTGATTGGGGATGTGCCGGACAGTTGTCGATGGGAAGCAACGCTTTCTGGTCATGACGCCGAAGCTCGCGATTCCACTCATCGAGCCATTCAGTGAAGAGGAAACCTGTCATCCATGCGGAGAAATTGGCTCTGTAGCGAACTGGAATTGTTTTGAGGCGTTTGAAACACCGTGGATTCTTGCTTTTACCAATACCGAAATGAGGACGCTTAGCACCAGTCATCGAGCAGCAAAAAAGCACCGTGATTCTTTCCTTTGGCCTTTTCCCACCGCAGTGCTGATCTCCCTTGAAGAGGAACGGTCCGTCTGGTAAGGCCCGAAAATACAACCCGGTTTCGTCAGCATTCCAGATCTCATCAGCTGTGAAGCCTTCTACGAGATCCGGAAACACGTGGTCCAGCCATTGTTGTTTCCCTCCTACGTCAGCCGCCGCTGCCTCTCCGTGAAGTTTTTGTGGACGATTCCATGTCTTTTCTTGAACCGGTCAATCCAGCCGTTTGTCGCACTGAACTTCTTGTTGTTGAACTTTTCCGCGAACTGAGCTGCTTTCTCCCGCATCAGAGGTCCAGAAAGCGGTGCTTCCTTTTCTCTAGAAGTTTGAATCCACTTGACCATTGCTGATTCGACATCGGGTGCGTTGCCGCTTCGCTTGCGTTTCTGAGAAGAAGACGAATCCACTTGACCTTTCAGAATGGCCTCTCGATCTTTCAGAATCTTGCATAGGATCGGCTGGTTAATTTCCAACTTGTCTACAGCTTCTCGTTGGCTCATTCTGGGCAAAGCGTCATAGTCCCTCAGGATTTGTGCTTTATCAATGTTTGAACGATCCGTCCGCTTTCGTTTTCTGTCCATCGTGGAAATGACGACACGCCTAGTGCTTAGACTGCAGCTGTCAGCCGTCTGCCTATCTGTACAATGACTACCGAAATCACTGTAGTGGCATAGCGTTATTTTTAGCGTGACGTCAGCCGCCTGGTGGCAAAAGTTGGAACTGTGCGGCCAGTAGGCGCTGAACTGTCGAAGTGGATGGCCAGCAGCTGATTCTATTAAGTGGGTTTTTGATTCTAATAAACGGGAAAAATTGTGTACATTTAGATACAATGGAATCGGTCTCAACGATTTTGATTCTATAATACGGGTGATTCTATTAACCGTGATTCTATTAAGCGGGTCCCACTGTACTCACATTTGTTCTTCAGTTGGACTCCAAAGTTAAGGCAAGATACTCACATCGTATTTACATACTTAATAGACATACTCACATTGTACTTACATACTTAATAGATATCCTCACATCATATTTACAACTTTTTAGCCATACTCACATCGTATTTACATTCACAATTGACATACTCACATCTTCCAGAGGAGAATGCAGAGCATGGATTGCGCATGTTCATTTGCCATGAGTTTGCTCTTTCTCTGCTCCCACATTGCTGAGGAGAGGGTGGAGCTTGCATCAAGAAAGCAATCAATCAGGCTCAGTTTTATATACAAGATTGCACTGTGTGAAATATTTTTCATACTCTGTGTCTTTCCTTTTAACTTGGGAAGGACTTCACTCAGGAAGAGTGGCAGGGACTGCAAGCAGTCATCTCTCTTCAGGACTGGTCTCCCATATCTACTGTCACTGATGTTATCTCAGCCTGGGGAATTCTTCCAAAGAAACCTGCTCTCTTTTTCTGCACAGATACACTCCATCTCGTCTTTAGTTATTCTATCCTTCTTCCCACCAATGGTTCACTGATTCCTGTGGTGAAGCAGTTGCTCTGAAACAACTTGCCTTTACTTCCTTGAAAGAAACCCGACTGAAAGCAATCTCGCATCATTCTGGAAAGCCTGCAGCAAGTGTGTGTCTACTTTCAAGAGAGCCAGAAAACATCATCTGTCCAAGCTCAGGAATAAACTTTCAAACTTGTCTCCCTCCTCGAAAACCAGGTGGTGCCTTGTTTAGTCTGTCTCTCAGCTTGATGTTGACTTCACGGTTAAGGTGGTTGGATTAAGATTGTATGGTCTTGAGTTTGAGCCCAAGTCTTGCCAATAAGTAACAGCAGGTGGGTTAACTCAGCCTGTCATCCTTCCAAGGTCAGAAAAATGAGAACCAGTTTACTGGAAATAGGGAGCACTTTATCAGCGGCACAGCCCACTTGCAGCACTGATGCAAACAGCAGCTGCAGGCTTCATACGAAACTAGAATGGCACTTAGTAGAGCACATACTTCTGCCAGGCTGACTAGATTACGGTTTGTATACACTGATGGGCGGTATCTGAATCCAGACCTCAACCAAAATTGAATCGGCTTCTTCTTGTCACCTAACCAACTCATCCACCAAGTTTTGCCATAACTCGTCCACAACTTTTTGAAATATCAAGCTATATAATATGGTTTTGGCCCCATCTCTGAATGGTGAAGAATCAATTTTTTTAAAATCTCTGATCCAGATTCAGATCTTCACCAAAATCGAATTAATTATTCCTTGTCAGAAACGCACCCTGTCCCCAACCTCTGCTCACCTTCAGTGGTGGAGGTAATCATAATAAAAGTCTGTCTCTGAAGTATGCTCCCCTTCCATCACATCCCTCAGTTGTTCGTATGGCACCACAGACAACTCCGCTCATGAGAAAGCTAAATGCCTCAATTTTGTGTTGCTTCCAAATCCAGTGTCCCCAACCCCTCTAGCATTATACCCACCCTTCCCAGTCGTACCCAACTGCTCCGGGACTTAGAGTTTTGGCACCCAAAAAGATGGCTGTTTCTGGTGAAAAACTAAAAAAGAAAAGGTGAAAAACATGCTCTTCTGCTCTTGCACATCCTCCTTCCGCCCTACTCACCTTGTCATTTCCCTTTGGTAATCTTCCATCTGCTTGGAAATATGTTAAAATCTCTGAATTTTGTGTGAAAAAAGGTGCAAAAACTGATCTCCTTCAGCACAGATATATCAGCTTACGTCCAATGATCAAGGTCATGGAATCCATCATTGCAGTTGAATCAAAATCTTTCCTTTTCTCCAACGGCCTCATCTCAGAACAACAGTTTGAATTCAGACCAGTTCACTCCACCTTGGACATGCTGTTATGACTCTCCCAATAATGGATGGATGTCTTCAATGTCAGACATGATATCATGGCCATCTCTCTGGACATATATCGGCCTTTCATAAAGTCTGGCTTCCGACCTTCCTTTCCAAACTCTCTGCGCCCATGGCATCCAAGGCCAACTTCATGCTTGGCTTACTGACTTCCTCTACTATCATCGCCAATGTGTGGTGCTCAACGGAATCCTTTCATTGCCTCTCCCTGTCAAGGCTGGAGTGCCCCAGGGCAGGTTTCTGGCCTATTCCTAGTCCTGATCTTCTTTAATGATCTTTCTGACCCTCTGGAAAATCCTTTTTATCCATTTGCTGATGACTCCAATCTCTGCCATAGCATCCCTTCATCCTTCAAACAGATAGGCTGCAGCCCCTTCTCTCTCTTCAGACCTTGAAAAAAAATGATAAAACGTTCAAACACTTGCAATCTGTCTTTGAATCCAGACAACCTCACACTCGCTATCTATCTCTGAAAGGACCATCTGGCAAACTCTCTTCTTAACAGTCCTCTTGAGGAAGTTCAGTCACTCACACTCCTGAGCCTCACTATCAGCCATGATCATTCTTGGGTAAACCACACTTGTTAGTTGGACTCCAAAGTTAGTTGCCAGCAGGGCATGCTCCATCATACAAAGTCCTTCCTTGGCACACCTGAACTCCCATCCATTGACAAGGCCTTCATCTGCAGCGTGATGGAGTCCTGCTCTTCCCTCTGGGCTGGCTCTCCTGCCTCACACATTGCTCATCGAGATGCCGTTGAAACCAAGGCCTTCAAGATTATTGGAATCTCCTGTGATGAAGTGGAGTGTCTGGACGTATCCCTTCACCATCGCCGACAAGTCAATAGTCTCTCGGTTTTCTACTGCCTACTTTCTAGTCTTGCACCCTCTGCTCTTTCCATGCTTTGTTTGTTTCTATGCGCTGTTCTTCTCCAGCACCCTCCCCACTCCTCACCCCCAGGTTTCTGCAGGATTCACACAGTCTACCATCAACCACCTTCTAGTGAAACTACCAGTATCCAGGATCACTGCTCACGTCCACTCAATCATTCCTTTTCCCACCTGTGGAACCAATTTCCTCATCCTCTTCAATCTCATTCTTCCCTCCAGGTCTTCAAGACAGTTGTTTGCTACAATCTCAGATAATCCCAAATCCAAAACCATGATCTTTTCTAACCCCATCTCCCTCACCCTCCTCCTTCCAAATTTCCAATTTTCCCTCCTGAGAGTTTCCTTCTGTAACCATCCTGTCCACCCCAGTAATTCTTTCCAGACCCCCATTCTGCCATACACCCATTTAATTATTTGTCCAACTCTCCCTCTATCTTGGCCTTCAACTCTGCCGTTGTTGTCCCCCCCCCCCTCTCTAGTGTTCCTTTTGGTCTGTTGTACCCTCATCTGTTGTGTTCGCGCTCTTCCATGAGCTTTAACCCTGTATAGAAAACTGTGGGGTTGTGTGAATGCACGGGTGTTCTTCACAGTTTTCTTGGCCGGGGGTGGTGAGGAATTTAAAGTATCCATTCCATCTGCCTTTTGCTTGACTCAACATTCAGGTACAAAAAGAGGAATTGACATGAAGTTGTAAATAGGACTTTGGAGCACATCGTTACGCTCGAACAATTCCAAGACAAATGTTGAAAGTACAAGATTACTTCGTGCCTTAAAAAGTAATCTGAAAACCTCACCACGCGTGATGCAGCAATGTTCGGATCCGTGGTGTCTCAATGTCCAGCTCTACATTAAAACATGTTCATAAAGGTTATTTCCAGCGGTATTTACGAAAAATTTGCAAAACTCCAGTTGAACAAGAAGCTGGAGAATTCAAACCTGAAGTTTAAAACAGTACAATCTCTGCTTGCGTTATCCCGGAGGGTCGTTGTGCTGAGCGTGATGAAACACCAGAGTCGAGGGATAAAAATGACTGCACGAGCATTGGACATGGAATGAGAAAGACCACGCATTTTGTGGACACGAAAAGTTCCATCTAAAGCACAGAGAGAAGGCAGTTTCTGAGTAGGATGGACATCACATGCACACAGGTAAACCACCTACGAGATCACCTGACCTTCTCCTTTGCCATTCATGGGAATCCATTGAATAAGAATAGAAGAATAAATAAAAAAAATTCCCACCGATAATTATTAAAGCTTGGTGTCGGCTTGTCGGTTAAGGTGGCTGGCTTAAGATCCTCGGGTCTTCAGTTTGAACCCCCTTTAAATCGTTGAATTAACACCAGCTGGGGTTGATTCAGCCTGTCATCCTTCTGAGGTTGGCAAAATGAGTACCACTGTACCTGGTAATTTGGGGCACTGCATCACTGGCACAGCCGTGCCCCCATAAAATGATGCAACCAGCAGATACGGGCTGCACATGATAGCTCACGGATTTTTTAAAATATTATTTTAAAGATACATCTTCAAGAGTGTGTGACCAAGACAAACAAACATAAGGGGAATGGCGGCAGGAAGTTTAAAATGACAAATGAAACCTCACCTTTAATCACCGATGTTCTGTATGCAGCGGTCGTTCTTCCTTTCCAACTGCTGCCCATCACTTGAGAGAAGTTTTGCAACCTTTGCCTCCGAATGCCCGCAATTAAAATAATCCAAACTGTCTGCTTTATGCCACATGAGTTGGAATAGCTTCAAATCATTTCATGTCGCAAGGAAAGACTTATAGGTGTGCACAAGGTAAAAAAAATAAGTGAAAGGTATGGCACAAAATAAAATAAAACAAAATGAAATATGTGGCTGCAATGCAGGAGAAATAATACAACAAAAATAAGTAAGTGAAAGCTTTCAAGCGCTGGAAATCGTTCCATAATAACTTAGAAAAGGGACATTTGCCTTTAGTGGGACAACTTAGCATAACAATTGTACATTTTGTGAGGAAAGCACCAAATTTGGCACACGAGTGGCCTATCATATTATGAACAGATTTGGATATTGGGCCATCTCAAATTCAGCCGCTGATGGCTGTGGCAGCCATTTTCCACTACCATCAAAAATTTTGAGATGGCCCAATATCCAAATCTGTTCATAATATAATAGGCTACTAGTGTGCCAAATTTGGTGCTTTCCTCACAAAATGCACAATTGTTATGCTATATTTAGCTAAGTTGCCCCACTACCTTGACTTGTATGAATATTATACTGAGATGAAGATAAATTTAACTCATCATTTTATAAAGTCAAGACTTGAAGAACATAAACTGAGTCTATCGGTTGGTCTTCATGAGTATTCCGTCTGAGAACTTGGCAGGTGAAGAAATGGGATCCTGGGATCAGATCCCATATACAGTGTTGATTTATCCATGGAATACTATAATATCCATGTAATTCATGGAAAAGTGCAGTGGTGTCTATACCAATGTCTTTGTCCGATGTAACGGAGACTCCTCCATGAAGCTCGATTACTTACATGGTCAATCTCTCTCTCTCTCTCTCTCTCTCTCTCTCTCTCTCTCTCTCTCTCTCTCTCTCTCTCTCTCTCTCTCTCTCTCTCTCTCTCTCTCTCTCTCTCTCTCTCTCTCTCTCTCTCTCTCTCTCTCTCTCTCTCTCTCTCTCTCTCTCTCTCTCTCTCTCTCTCTCTCTCTCTCTCTGTCTCTCTCTGTCTCTCTCTGTCTCTCTCTGTCTCTCTCTCTCTCTCTCTCTCTCTCTCTCTCTCTGTCTCTCTCTCTCTCTCTCTCTCTCTCTGTCTCTCTCTCTCTTGCTCTCTCTCTCTCTGGTTTGTTTTTCGGGTGTGGTGTCAAGGCGGCTGTATGCAGCTGATCTGTGCTGCGGTGAGTTGTCAGTGTGTTTTTGTCCCCTCCTGCCACCTCCCCACCCTCCCCCTTCCGTCTTTTCCTATCGGTGTGTTTTTGACATTTTTCCTGTCACTTCTCTACACCTTTGCCTTCGAGAGAGAGACAGATTGAGAGCGGGCCCACTCTGGGTGCGGCCTACCCGCTTTGACGCCGCTTTGTAAGCCTGTTTGCTTATGATGCGTTTTTATTATCGACTTTAGTTTTGACTTATTTCAGTTTGGTACCTTCTTGTCTAAACCGGAGAAGAAGGGAGTGGTAATATCACCGTCATGGCGAATGCACCCTCTCGTAGTGAGGCGTGCGAGGGATTAACCAGGAAGCATGAGTTTGTGTGCGTTCCTCCTGTAGGAGTTCCCGTCGAGGGCATTGTCCTTGCAGTGGGGAACATAATCGGTGATGAAAATATTCGTGCCGCATCGCGTATTTTTCAGAAAGTGGTTGTTTTTGTTTCTGACGTTTCACTTGTCCAGGAGGTCGTCAATACAGGAATAACCATGGAAAGCGGTCATTTTATTATGGCGTCGCCATTGATAACCCCCGCCACGAGAGTAGTAATATCAAATGCTCCACCATTCATATCACATGATAAGATCCTGTCCGTATTATCCCATTATCGGAAAATGGTTTCCAGAATGTCCATAATTCCTCTCGGTTAACTGAATGAACATGTAAAACATCCAATGAGTTTCCGAAGGCAGGTTCATGTGGTCCGACCAGACCGTGGGGAAGATGTGGGACTCAACATCTCGTTTAAAATTAATTTCGAGGACAGAAATTATCAAATCTTCGCATCGTCCGCTTCCTTAACGTGTTTCCAATGCTGAGCATTCAGACATTGAAAACACTTTGGTCCCAAAGCCTCACGCACCAGATGTGGAAAAACAGGTCACACTAATGCAGGGTGTAAGGAGGAGATTACCGATCCTCAATTCGTTAACATGCTTTATGACAAAGAGTTTACCATAACTCCACCAAGTAACCTTCTTAATGAGGAGGAAACTAGCGTTTCAACGAATAATGACATCACTCTTTCTCATCAAACTGTGGTCATGGATTCAGAACTGAAATCGGCTATGAGTAAACGAAGAGCTCCCGTTGGCTCATCAGGAGCAGTTAAAAATGTTGTGCTCAATATGGAGACTTCCATGACAAACTCGATCCAGGTTTCTGCTGGAATCCTTTTGCAGAATGTTGAACAAACTAATGAAACGGATCCCCCGGAAAAGTGTAATGAGTCTCAAACTGTTCAATTGTGTGTATCCATGACTCACATGGATGAGGTCGATGATGCAATTAAAACTGTTAATGGGTCCGTGAATGATACACCATCAACTCAAACATGTGAAACCGAGCAAACTGTGGCCCAAGGTGATTACACCCATTTAGTTAATGAACGTGTAATACCGGGTGTAGTGGCGTGCGCCTGTAATCCGGCTACTCGGAGGCTTGGGTTGGAGGATCACTTGAGGACGGGTGCTCTGTGCTGGGCAGCCCAAGAGGGTGTAGGGTGTAGGGCAGCCCGGAATCATGGCGAAACCCAATCCTTATCCCTGTCGTAAGAGGTGACCACGGTTGCATCAGGAAGAGCATCCAGCGTAAAACCAATGCCAAACCAGTATACGGATCATAATGGATGATCCGCTGTGGCGACCCCTAGCGGGAGCAGCCGAAAGAGGAAGAAGAAGAAGTTAATGAACGTGTAAATGTGAAGCCGCAGGAGGGTGGAAGCAAAGATTTAAATGTTTTTGAGAAAGATGGCAGGCAGTGTGCTGATGTTTCCCAAACCCAACACTCTGGGAACCCCCCAGATGCTGGATTAACGGCTCCCAAAACAAAAATAACTGGGAATATTGACCCGGACCCCAGTGGAGCAATATCTGATTCAACCGAATCAGATGAGGAGATGGACTTGACTGTGTTGTCAGAGCCAATGGCAGATCAGCCCCAAATGCCTCCACACCTCGTTCTCTCGTTTCTTAATGAAACTTACAGACAAGGGAATGTTGTGATCATTGATAACTTTCCCAATCTGGCTCCCTTTATTCAGACTGCAAAACACGTTCTAAAAAACTCCGAAGAACTTAATCGAACAAAATCACAGTTTCATCGACTAAAGAAAGTTATAACTTTCTAATAAAGAAATAATAATAAAGAAAGGAAAAACAATGACGTCAGATTCCTCACAAGTCATTGCATCTTTGGTGTGTAAACAAAATGACGTTGTTTCATCAGCTTGTGTTGTTTCATCAGTATATGTCAGCTTGTAATGAAAGACAGAGCCATGGCATTGTGGAGCAGTCTCTTTGGAGTGCAGGGTGAATGTCGTTGGGAGTATTTTAAGACCAGATCGAGAGGTGGTGTGTGTGAATTCGATCTTGGTGAACATCTGAATTAGAAGCGATTGTGAGCTCTCAGGAACTGAAGAATACTGTACTATGTCATACATGAATGTCTTGTTAGAGGCAATTTTAGTGTGTCTTGAGTCATGAATCACGTTATGCCTTGAGAATGGCAAGACGTTGTGTATGTTCCGTGTAAAAATCCCTCACTCATGCTGTGGTTAAGCCGTGGGAATCAAAATGGATTAAAACTCGAGTTTTATCACTGAGATAACTTTGTATGCTATTATGGCTTTGAACACTGCACATTGCATGCATAAGAATAAATGGATGGTCGCCGAAGAGTATAATTGAATACCTGTTATCGAATAATAACAATAATAATAATTATAATTATTATAATGCAAACATTATAGTATTGGGGTCACATGTTAAGTCTGGAGGCCACTTTGGCTTGGTGCTTAAAATGCCAAGGCTGCGGGCTCTTTTCCCTATTTGTGATGATTTGTTTTACTTGTCCAGTCAACAGATTAAGTTTGTTTCGAAATTGTTTGAATTTAGAATCATTATCAGTTGAAGGTTTATGAAACGAATTTTATACAACCTACTTTTGTGCTTGATTGATTTTGGCAGCTCATCATTCATCCGGTGTTCAATTTAAAATCACCTTTTGTTTTTATTTGGAATTACAAAATGAGAAAGCTTTATCATATACGTCTTGTAATCTTCATTTAAATGCATTATGAGCTACCAATGTAAGTGAGAGTATTCTCCAAATTTGCTTTTCTAACTCCTTCTTGAATAGATCAGAATTTGCGGAGTTAATGAGTCTCTACATCTTTAAAACCAGTAACTTGGGACACATGTAAATGATTGGTTATATCACAGTAAGGTCCACCATTGGTTATTGATAACTTGTATTTATTGATCGATATATTATCAATCACTGTAGCTCTGAACCTCCTGACATGGGTTGAGGGAAATAAATCAATATATAAGGTAAATCAGCATGGTATTTATATAACCATAATGCAGAGATGGAAAGAATGACGAGACCAACAGCAATTATGAAATAAATTCATGGAATGAGGAATTACACCATGTATTGAAATTGTATTGCTCTCACTGATTTGAAGCTGGTACTGACCGAACTGTCATTTTAGTAAAATGCCTCCATATTTTGTGGAAAGACAAACAAAAAAGATAAACCAAAATCATGCCGAGTGCAGAAGGCATTCGCATGTGAAATAAATGTTAAGTAGGTCATAGTGAAAGAATTATATTCTTGAAAATCATGTAATGACACCACAAGCAGCATTAAAATAATACCTATTTTATTCATTTTCTGATTGACAGGTGCGTGATTTTTGATGAAGTGGTATTTCTAGTATGTTTACTTAAGTATGTTGAGGCATTTTCAACACTGACTTGACCATTTTTCCTCAGTACGGAAGTGCAAAGTTAGCTGACAATAAATAAATAAATAAACTGTGCAAAAATCAAATCGCTTTGGGTTTCGTACTTGCTCCGCAGGGGGGGGGGGGGCGAGACTGCCCCCTTATTGGGTTTGAATGTAGTATTTATAGCTCAGACAAATTAGGAGTCATTGAAAATTAAAGCATAAAAAGAAGCCACCTTTCATAATTATGGTAAAGATTATGAAATATTTTTCTTGATAAAAAGAGGTCTTTGGAGGATGGTGGACAAAATTTTTGATTTTTGCTGGACATGTTATTTGTTATCATAGTACTTTTCAATTGTGCTACTACATTGCCATCACTAAAGGCACCTTCACTGATTGCTTCATGCTTTGAGAGGAAATTACCCCCCCTTTAACCATACTCTCACTACCAATGTAAGTGAGAGTATTCTTCCAATTTGCTTTTCTAACTCCTTCTTGAATAGATCAGAATTTGTGGGGTTAATGAGTCTCCACACCTTGAAAACCAGTAACTTGGGACACATGTAATTGATCGGTTATATCACAGTAAGGTACACCATTAGTTATTAATAACTTGTATTTATTGATTGAGATATTATCAATCACTGAAGCTATGGAGGGTAATTCTTTAACCATTGAAGAGGGGGTAATTTCTTCTCAAAGCATGAAGCAATCAGTGAAGGTGCCTTTGGTGAGGGCAATGTTGTGAGGGCAATGTTTGGTGAGGGCAATGTTGGCACAATTGAAAAGTACGATGATAACAAACTGAAAAGGTCTTTCCAGAATTGTGCAAATTGGAACCCTCATAAATACTGCCACCCTTTCTACATGCAAATAGCAAATGAGATGATTGTTTTTGAGTACACATACAACTCAGATTTTTTTTATATTTTAGCTGTCGTTTAAGTGTAAAAAAAGAAAAAGGTAAAATTTGGCGATACCATGTAATGTACATTAGATGCTTAACCATGATTTTGTTTCTTTCAGTGTTGAGAGCAGTTGAACAATGCAGTATACGATTTTGTCTAAAGAAGCTTTGTAATAACTTCCCCAAAAGATTGGACGATGGGGAGAACCCAGATTTAGGTGATTGGGCAATCAACATGTGATCATGACATGACACCCTTCCTGAAGAGATAAGGTGAGCATGTTAGAGAAAAAAAGAAAAGAGAAAAAAAACCCACTGAAGAGAAGGTTGGACAAGTTAAACCCCGGTAAGGCAAAGAGTAAAGGCCCGGTCACACCTTGACGTTTTAGCCAGCGATGGCAACGTATTAAAATGTATGTAAAACGCTGGCTTACGTTGAACTTTTGATGTTTTTTTTTTAAAGATTCGGACGTATTCATAGCGACTTGGTCTTATGTATAACGCATTGGTAACGGACACAGAACGTTTCGTTGTGTTATAGATAACTTATACCAACGAATGCTGAACCTGTTGTCGGCCTACACAACCGATGCCCAACGATAGTCTAACTTAGGCATAGCGCGTTGCACGCATCGCCGACGATGTCGTGACGTAGCCGATTAAAAGGCTGATGCACAACGATTCGAATCATAACTGCCGTAGAAATGGAAGTGTCAACATCGCGGTCACACCTTGGCGATCTTGCCAGCGTATGCCGACCTAAGAAAAATGTGTCTAAAACGTTGGCCACGTCAAATACGGTATGAGTAAGTTTGGTATACATGAGTACAACGCTAAAGTACGCTATCATACGTCGTAGTAAGTAGAGTACGTCAAGAAATTTTAAACATGTTCAAAATTTTACGACGTACTCGGCGTATGACACACGTTCCGCATGCGATGGGGATAAGTTTTACACACGATATGTGGATGCTTACACACGTCCACAAAGGCTACTTATAAGCTACTCATAAGTCGAAACACGTCGCCGTAATGTCTTTTTTATGCGAAACTTATTTCTAACTTATGTTTGACGTGCTTTGAACCAATTCTTTACGTAGTCCCAACACACATCGACGTATGTAGACGTATTCCAATGACGTCTTCCGGTCGACAAAAAAAAATAAATTAACGTGTTTCTAGCTTACAACTGCCATATAAAGACGTGTTCCCAGCGGTTTTGGGAATTGGTATATAAAAATGGTGCTCATAAAAGGGGAACCCAACAGTGTTTTCGAGTCCTTTTTGAGTCGCTGTCCATGTCAGCAGTAACAGTATCAGTATCAGTATCAGTATTAGTATTAGTATTAGTAGTAGTTTGTTCATGTTGGCAGTAGTAGGTGAGTGTGAGGGGGAGGGTGTGGGTTATGATGGATTGTCCTTGCGTTTAACGATTTAACGATTTAAATGATAAACTCAACGATTTAAATGGCTGCATCTCCACTATTGAAAGTAGACGCTTGCGCTCAACAATTGGATTTTTTTTACACTCAACGACTTTTAAACGGTACCACTCAGCTATTTTCATTGTTTACAATGAACGATTTAAATTGCTGTCACTCGCCTTTGTTTTTTGACGCTGGGGTTTGGAAATTTGAAGCGTTTCTTCTGAACGTGTTAAAACGCTCAAACTCAGGTCAGGTATGGGAGCATGTGCCAGAACAGCGCGTCGCTGCGTCCACTTTCCGCCGGTACTCCAGGGGCCTCCGTCTGGCCATCCCCCAGGCAGATGCCAGGCCCATCCCCATCTCCTTGAGATGATGGTCAACCTGCTGCAACCATGAGGCACGTGGTCGGCCCACTGGCCTCCTCCACTCATGAGACTCCCTCGCTGAGAGAATCTGGTGAGCAGGATCAGCGTCAGGAAAACGAGCCACATGTCCATACAGCCGCAGCTGACGCTCACGGACTATGCAGGTAACAAATCTCATCCGAGTCTCTCTCAGCAACCGCTCGTTGGACACAAAATCCGACCAGCGATAGCCAAGGATTCTCCGAAGAGACCTGGTACCAAAGGAATTAAGTCTCCGTCTCAGATCCTTGGTCAAAGTCCAAGTCTCGCACCCATAGAGCAAGACTGGAAGTACCAAGGACCTGAAGACTCGGACTTTCGTCCTCCCGCACAGGTACCGGCAGCGCCACACCCCATGATCCAGTGAATCCATGACTCCCCAGGCCCGACCCAGACGTCTATTGACCTCCGGCTCACAACCTGCGGAGACATGAATATCACTGCCAAGGTAAGTGAATCTATCCACGACCTCAACATCCTCACCACAAACAGACACAGACAGGACAGCAGCATCCAAGATGTCACCGAAAGCCTGGATCTTAGTTTTGACCCAAGAAATCCGTAATCCCAACGGCTCCGACTCCTCATTCAGCACCTCGAGGGCCCCCAAGAGGATGTCTAAAGTCTCCGCAAAGATGACTGCATCATCTGCAAAATCAAGGTCCGAGATCTTGACATTGCCAAACGATGCACCGCAACTTGATCTCTCCGACATCCTCCCAAAAATCCAGTCCATACAAGTGCTGAAAAGTGTGGGGGCAAGTACACATCCCTGACGAACTCCAGTAACAACTGGAAATAAGTCAGAGGCGGTACCACCACACTTCACAGCACTCTCAGTACCAGAGTAGAGTTCAGACATCAGATCGATCAGTTTCGGTGGCACCCCACGAAGACCAAGAATCCTCCAGAGGACATCCCGATTCACTGAATCGAACGCTTTACAGAGATCAACATAGGCTGCAAGCAGCCCCTGCCGAAACTCTCGTCTGCGTTCAGTGAGGACACGAAGAGCAAGGATACGGTCAATCGTTGACCTCTTTGGTGTAAAGCCTGACTGCTCTGGACGCTGGTGCTCAAGCAGATGGTGGCGAACCCTATCAAGAATTATCCGAGCAAAGACCTTGCCCGGCACTGAGAGCAGCGTCACCCCTCGGTAGTTGTTGCAGTCTTGGCGATCACCCTTCCCTTTCCAGAGAGGGACAACAAGGCCCCTCTTCCAGTCAGTTGGGATGATGCCTGTGTTCCAGGCAGAGCACAAAACTGCATGCAACGACGCGAGTGCAGCATTTCCACCAGCCTTGAGAAGTTCAGCATGGATGCCACAGATCCCTGGAGCTTTGCCCCGTTTCAACTGGTTCACCGCAGCCCGTGTTTCCACAAGCGATGGTGGACCACAGCTGATTCGAGGGTCAGCAACAGGGATTGTAACACCCTTGACGTCCAACTCGACAGCTGGGGGATCAGCCTGGTACAACCGCTCAAAGTAACCGGCCCAGCGGGCCTTCACTTCAGACTCCTCTGTCAAGAGCCTACCACTCTCTGCTCGAACTGCAGTGCTCCGAGGGATGGGCTTGGATGAACGTAATGCGCGAATTCCCCTGTAAGCGGGACGAGAATCACCTGTCCACAGGTGATGCTCTACCCCCTCACAGATTCCTCGCACATAGGCCTCCTTGTCCACCCTCAGTGCACGTACAGTTTTACGCCTCAGCTCCCTGAACAGCTCAGCTCTGCCATTCAGCCTGGCCCTGCGACTCTGGTCAATGGTATCCAGTGTCCCTTGAGAGACAAAATTCTTCTTTGCCCTGCGGTGAACTCCAAGGCATCCACCGGCAACATCAAGGACGGTGGTCTTGAAGGTGCTCCACAACTCTTCAGGACCCCCCAAAGCACCCAGACCCCCCAAGTGTCCACTCAGCCTGTTCGCAAACTCCTCAGCTACTCTCTCATCCCTGAGCTTGGCAACATCCAGCCTAGGCTGGGATGGTACCATTCTCCAGGATTTAAGGTGCAGCTTTAGAGTTGCTACAACAAGCCTGTGGTCAGTATTGAGGAACTGAGCACTCCGGTAGACCCTGCAGTTCTGGATCATCCTCCAACGACCGTCAATGAGGACATGGTCAATCTCCTTTGCCACACCGCCAGCGTTGGAATACCAAGTCCAGCGATGAGCTTGCGGGCGCTGAAACCATGAACCAGCCACCCTAAGTCCATGACTTCTTGCAAAGTCAAGGAACTTAGTGCTATTCTGGTTCATAGTTCCTGACCCATGGGGACCAACACACACCTCATAACCATCCCTATCAGTTCCAGTCGATGCATTGAAATCCCCCAAGACTAGAAGTGTATCTCGTCTGGGGCACTGATCAACCACAGACTCGAGTGTGGCGACTATTTTAGCTCAAATACACACCAGGCGACTAGTGTGGCTCAAACTCGACTATTTTAAATAGACGCTGCCGATGGACAATTGGAATCATAGCCAAGCTCGACATCGAAGTGTGAACATCCTCGTCATGCCCAAGAAAAGTTTGAAGAATGCTTCAAATAAGTGTCCTGGCCGTGGCCGTGGACACTGACACAAGGACGATCCATTATACCGACGTCTTTCAGCCTATGAGTAACTTAAAAGTAACGTCTGTCGATGTGTGGCAACGATCGCGTAACATGCCAACAACACGTTAATCATAGGTTAGAAATGAGTTTCGGGTACGCTAAACATTACCTCGGCGTGTCTCAACTTATGATTAACTTACAAGTAGCATGTTTTGACGTCTGTCAACGATCGCAGACCGTGCATACAACTTGTGGCCAGCGTAGCGGAACGTGTGAGTCATACGCCGGCATACGTCGTGAAATTTCAAGCATGAAAAAATTTGAGGACAACCAAAAAGTACAACGTTTAAAGCCAGCGTACAACGACGTATGGCAGTGTTTTTCAGCGTGCTCTCAATGTTATCAAAACTTACCCATAACGTATTCAACGTGTGCCAGCGTTTTAGAAAAAAAATTCAAAAATCGGCATACGTTGGCTAAAACATCAAGGTGTGACCGGGCCTTTAACGACGCTGTTGCATGGTGCCTGCCTGTCAGAGGAACCCTGACCACACTCACAAATTGCTGCTCTACATATACATTGTGAACTTGCCGTAATCACACAATGCACAACGAAGGCCCTCAAGGTCCATACGGCGAGTCATCTGCAATGTATGTTCAGTGGTGCGGGTGGGGCTCATGGAGCCATCGTGGCTGCCTCCAGCGTGCATAGCTCGCTTTGATGAATCAAACCTGATTGCACGAACTGCTGCTATGAGGCCCCAAATACACACCAGGAGGTTGCATCAATGCTGCTGGGGCTGCATCCAAAATCTGCTGGGGCTGGATCTCTGGTCACATCTCAAGTCCTCTTCTTCTCCTTCAACCCAGTGTCATCCGTAACCCAGTGTTGGGCCCAAGCTCGTACCTGCCAAGATCTACCTTCTCTGCTGCTCACGGACCACCTAGACTATGTTTCCCATTGGGTGCTGCCCTATCTCCACCCTGACCCACTTATCTTTTGGCCTCGGGTATCACGTATTTTCGATTTGTGACACCTGCTGATGAACAGGCCATGAATAAAAATGGAAACACACTCATGAACCAGACTGGGACACTTGAAATGGCCTTCGTCCTTCATTCTTCTCGTATGAGTGCTCGCTGCCATTATTGTGGGAGAACTTCTGTAAGGGATGTAATTTCTCCTTGAGGAATTGGGTATGGTGATCATGTGTAATATAATTATTCAAATTTTTCCTAATCGAGAAAAAAAGGGGGGGGATGTGAAAGAAAAATAATTATATTCGTGTATTCTCAATTAAATTCACTTGTTGCAGGTACTTTATCAATTTAATTTTTGCACTATGGTCTAATTGGCTGCAGTAGTGTTTCCCCTTTCCTGAGTTTTCTGACTGACATAGTAATAAATGAATATCTTACAATGAAAAAGGGTCTTGCTCGCTGCAAAGAAACAGGCCTACCTGGTTGATAACAATGCAAACTTTTGCCATGAGTGTGTTATTCTTTCCCTCTCACCCAAAGTGGCCACATATTGCAGTATTGAGTTGGTTCGCCTTGTGCCTATCAGCTCATCCCAAAGGTGAATTGGCAAATCTCATCCTCCCATTTTTTGGGATGTCAAATGAGGATAAGAGGGATTGCTTCAGACATCCAGTGAGTAAAGTTCATTCGAATGTTTCAGTGAATCATTGAATGTTCTTCCTCTGTACATACGAAATTATAGATTCTCTTTTGTATGCAAATCGATCAATCGTGTGGAAACCGAGTTATTTTCCACCACATATCTATCTATCTATCTATCTCTCTCTCTCTCTCTCTCTCTCTCTCTCTCTCTCTCTCTCTCTCTCTCTCTCTCTCTCTCTCTCTCTCTCTCTCTCTCTCTCTCTCTCTCTCTCTCTCTCTCTCTCTCCTCTCTCTCCTCTCTCTCCTCTCTCCTCTCTCTCTCTCTCCTCTCTCTCCTCTCTCTCCTCTCTCTCTCTCTCCTCTCTCTCCTCTCTCTCCTCTCTCTCTCTCTCCTCTCTCTCTCTCTCCTCTCTCTCTCTCCTCTCTCTCTCTCTCTCTCTCTCTCTCTCCTCTCTCTCCTCTCTCTCTCTCTCTCTCTCTCTCCTCTCTCTCTCTCTCTCTCCTCTCTCTCCTCTCTCTCTCTCTCTCTCCTCTCTCTCCTCTCTCTCCTCTCTCTCCTCTCTCTCCTCTCTCTCCTCTCTCTCCTCTCTCTCCTCTCTCTCCTCTCCCCTCTCTCTCTCCCTCTCTCTCTCTCCCTCTCTCTCTCTCTCCCTCTCTCTCCCCTCTCTCTCCCCTCTCTTTCCCCTCTCTCCCCTCTCTCTCCTCCCTCAATGTATACATATATACCGGCATTCCTCACTTAACGACCGAGTTCCGTTCCTACGACTAGGTCGTTAAGCGAATTGGTCGATAAGCGAGGATTTTTTTTGGTTATACAGTAGTGTATTGTATACTGTAATATACAGAATAGAGGAAATCAACTCTAATATACATTACTTAAGTTTGCATACTGTAAATACAGGTATTCGTTTTTATTTATTCTGAATAAAGATAAGGTCTAAAGGAAACTCCAACTTGAAAACTTTGCATTAATTTACATAACTCTTACATATCTTACATATTATTTATGACATTGACATGTTCGTATTTGTCAAACCCTTCGAAATTATTCACGAAACGTTTCAGGCATTTTTTCCATATGCCTTGCATACACTTTTCTGTCACTCTCTCCCAAGCTGATTCAATGTTCTTTCTGTAGTGTAGAATGTTGTATGATTTCCAAAAATCACGAAAGGTTACTTCATCACTTTCTGTTGCTGCTAGATCTTTGGAAAAAGTTGTGCGCAAATAGTACGCTTTGAACGTAGCTAGAGCGAGTGTAGATATAAATAGAACATAGCTATAAATAGTAAGCGCTGAGACGCCGAGCTGCTGTTTCCACAACCAGAGTTCTTGTACAGCGTACAATACGACTGGTCGGAGAGCTGGTCGAAAGTCCGGGCGGTAGTTACACAGGGAGGTAGTTAAGTGAGGAGTGCCTGTATGTATATATATATATATATATATATATATATATATATATATATATATATATATATATATATATATATATATATATATATATATCTTCTTCTTCTTTCGGTTGCACCCGTAAGGGGTCGCCACAGCGGATCATCCGTTATGATCCACATAATGATTTGGCACAGGTTTTACGCCGGATGCCCTTCCTGACTTAACCCTGGTCGCCTCTTATGACTTAGGGATATGGTACACCTATTCTAACCGGGGCATACACCGGGCTCAGTATGTTCAATTGTGTGGAATACAATTGTGTGTATTACACACTGGTACTCACTTCGCCGACCTCGGAAGGATGACAGGCTGAGTCAACCTCCTGGTGTGTATTAATTAAAGCAGCCAACGGGACTTGAACTCAGGACCTTTTGGATCCCAAGCCGCTACCCTAACCACAATGCCAACACCAGGCTTAATATATATATATATATATATATATATATATATATATATATATATATATATATATATATATACATATATATATATACATATATATATATACATATATATATACATATATATATATATATATATATATATATATATATATATATATATATATATATATATACATATATATATACATATATATATACATATATATATATATACATATATATATACATATATATATACATATATATACATCTTCTTCTTCTTTTGGCTGCTCCCGTGAGGGGTCGCCACAGCGGATCATCCGTATGATCCGCATAGTGATTTGGCACATGTTTTACGCAGGATGCCCTTCCTGACGCAACCCTGGTCGCCTCTTACGACACAGGGACATGGTACACCTATTTTAGCCGGGGTATACACCGGCCCAGCAGACTGGTACTCATTTCGCCGACCTCGGAAGGATGACAGGCTGAGTCAACCCCCTGGTGTATTAATTCAGTGGCCCAACGGGGCTTGAACTCAGGACCTCTTGGATCCCAAGCCGCTGCCCTAACCACTGCGCCAACACCAGGATATATATATATATATATATATATATATATATATATATATATATATATATATATATATATATATATATATATACATATACATATACATATATATACATATATACATATATATATATATATATATATATATATATGTATATACATATACATATACATATATATACATATATACATATATATATATATATATATATATATATATATATATATATATATATGTATATGTATATATATATATATATACATATATGTATATCGATCTGTCCAAATATGTATGTATTTGTACATGTATGTATGCCTGGTGTTGGCTTAATAGTTAGGGAGGCGGGCTTGAGATCCTAGTGTCCTTAGTTCAAATCCCGCTCAGCTGTTGAATTAATACCAGGTGGGGTTAACTCGGCCTGTCATCCTTCCGAGGTTGGCAAAACGAGTGCCAGCTTGCTGGTATCCTGTGTTGGAGTGGCGACCTGTCCAGGATTGTGCCCAATAGCCAAGGAGACCGCTTAGGCAGCACCAA
>NC_140974.1:29388326-29448326 GCF_056783735.1 Eptatretus burgeri | reverse complement strand
ATTAACGATTAAGATATGAAGGACGGAGATTCCAGACCTTCTGCAGATGTGGAGAAGCACAGACAAGTGAAAGCATCAAAAACAAAATGAGAGAAATATTTTTCCTGCAAAATATAGGAGATGTAGGCAGAGCTTGACGCTTTTTAAATTGCGTTTATTTGTTATGAGAGAGAGGAAAGCAAATATGGCCTTCCAGGGGAAGTAAAATTATGATAAAAATAATAATAATAATAATAAAAAAAGATTCAGAACTGCAGGGAATTGATTTTGCAGTATTATTTACATTTCTGATCGCAGGTCTCCAAGACAAGATGGAGAGTGAATACACAAACAGAATATTAAATTTGCATTTTGCACTCTGTTTTTGGCTAAGCTATCATCATGGTCTCGTATTACACAAGAAAACAGCGAATCGATGCTATCAGGATAATTAGCCACAAGTTATATTCTCTAATCTTGGAATATCACATCATGTTCCAGCCTTCCAGTGTTGGACCATAGCCCGATTAACACATTCGAATCACCTGAGTTGTGAATATCGTTGACAAAAAGACGTCCAGATATCACTTATACACCAAAAAATGTGGAACTTTATCACGTAAATTAATGTACGTATAAGCTTTTGACCGAAAACAAATAGGTTTACAACATCCTACAAACAGGTGCCTAAAATTGCACATTTTGCGCGTAATTTTCAGAATGAAATACATCCTTAAGGAAGTCATATAGATACTCTGGTGCTTGTCCGGCGGAGAAATTTACAGTCATTTTTACATTATATTGTTAAATAGTATATTTACAAAGAGCCAAAGTAAAACAGGACACGATATAAAAAAAAAAAACTTCATGCCACGATCGGCTCGTCTCATCCTCGCTTGGAGTTTTGAAAGGCACGTCCTGGACCCAATTGTCTACGTTACTGTGCATGGCAGTATACGTTTGTACATAAACTTTCCATATCTCTAGATGAGCACTTAAAGCTTGTTGTATGCTGCCTGTTTCTCCAGAACCTCCAAGTAATCAGGCTCACATTGGAGGCGTGCCCGGAGCTCCAGGTACTCGCTGCGGTTCTCATTGCCGCTTCCAGGCGAACTGCCATACAGAACCGTTTCCCGGATACCGGCCTCGTTTTGTGGGACGTCTACGTACTTGCCGAATTCAAATTCTGACGTGCCTGGTGTCGGTCGCCCTGGATTCTGGAACTTAGCACAGTCACCTTCCGTCGTTGAGAAGTCTCTTGCGCCTCCGACCGCATAAAAAGCATCCGTCTTGGCCCTGCACGATTCATGGCTACTCAGGCCATATCCCATACTGGCGATCTGCCTCTGAATAGTTTTATCCAAGAGCTCACGGAAACTGCTGACGCCCTCTGCAGACATCTCCTTGTACTCCGTGTCATGGTCATCCTCACGTGGAACGTAGATAGGATTTTTGCACATGGTTCCAATAGGCTGTGGGATGTATTCATGCATGTGCCTAGTACTGCGGTCCAACAATGCACCGTCGCCTTTTGCTTCGTAGAAGCTGTAGTCGAGAGGAATGGCGGCCAGGTCCCGATTGAGCGTTGGGTCACATTGTCCCTGACGAGCAGCTTTACGACGCCGTAAGATGAAGACAAACAGGCCTGCAGTGGCAAACACAGTAAGGATGAGAACAATGAGCAAGCTAAGGATAAGCACAGATAGAGGCACTGCACTTTTGCGTGACATGATTCCCAGACCACCAAGTGTATCGTCGTCTGGCGTGCTTTCCTTTCTATCACTTGACCACGTTGGTGTGTGTTCCAGTGACTGATCCGGGCACAATGCCTCATACAGGATACCTCTGAGGTCTTTGCCTGCAAACCTGATGGGTGCCTCACAAGTAATTTGACTATAAGCAACACTACTGTGAAGTCCTTCAATCCACTGCTTGAGCACTACAATGTCACAGTCACAGTGCCATGGGTTTTCATGTAGATCTATTTGCACCACAAGATGAAGATACTCCAAGACTCCAGCCACAGGCAAATGCAGGAAGTAGTTGTTGTGCAGGTCAAGACGCGTTATGGATGTTCCAACAAAAATACCTGCAGGAAGCTCACGGAGCTCATTGTTGTTGATGAAAAGGCGCTGCAAGCTGCCCAGACCACCGAAGGCCCCCGCTTGGATAGTTCTGATGACATTATATTCCAGGTAAAGAGATTGCAGTTTTTTGAGACCAGCAAACATCCCTCGTGTCAAAGTCTCCAAAGCATTGGTGTTTAAATACAAATGACGTAGATTCCCGAGGTTGATGAAAGATCCTTCCTGAATGATTGCAATCCGATTATTGCCCAAATGTAGCATTTCCAAGCCTGGAATATCCTGAAAGTCATGCCTCCAAACCTTAAAAATCGCATTCTCGGAGAGATACAGTTTCTTCGTCCCAGAAGGCCGTGGCTGCAGGTTTGCTACTTTCTGGATACCTGTCCTCTGGCAATCTACAATAAGCCCAGAGTCCAACGTATGCACGGTGCATTTACAGGCAGTTGGACAACTCAATGCGGTGGGCGATTTAGTCTGAAAGTCCACAATGCGTCCAAAATTCGAACCAACATGTGTATAGTTGACAAAACCAAAATTCCGAAAGAGTTTATGAGAACGTGATGGGATACCGCCTTTAGAGTTTGGGTGTGGAGTGATGGGATCATGCTTGCCAAGAAAGAAATTTTCTGATAATCCAGTGAACTGAGTAGCACGTGGAACGTAAGGTCGTGGGAATGGATCTTCATTGGTCCTTTCTGGGCAGAATTCAGCAGGAGATAATGTCGATAAGTCTTTTCCATGCAGCCGTAAAGGTGTTTCACAGATGACATTCCCAACTAAAACAGAATAGGGCAAACTATCGAGCCAGTACTTCATCGGTAATATGTCGCACGTGCAGTTCCAAGGGTTTTCTTCCAACTGAACCTCGGCGATGTTGTCTAAGTGCTGCAAAACTCCAAGATAGGACAACATATTCAGACGGTTTCCCCGCAAGTCTAAGTGTCTGAGGGTCACGTTGTGGAAGACACCCCACGGCAAAACTTGAAGAAGATTGTCATTTAAAATCAATACTCTCAGCTTTCGCAACCCGACAAATGTTCCAGCCTCAAAAATCCTGAGCAGGTTATAATCTGCTTGAAGATACTCAAGATTGTCCAGGCCCAAAAAGGTGCCATTATGAAAGACTCGCAGCTTGTTCCCAAACAGGTAGAGCCGTCGAAGCGAGTGCAGTCCATTGAGTGCACCCGTCTGTATGTTGAGTAAGCCATTGTTGGACAGGTTGAGAGAGAGTGCACCACCATAGCTAATGAAATCATTGAGGTAGAGGTCTTTAATGGAGTTTCCATGCAAGTGGAGCTTATATTGGAGAATGTTGCTGGGTGCCTGGAGTTGTGAGATGCTTGTGATGCCCCGGTTGTCGCAGTGAACATGGAGAATGTTGTCTTTCTCCTCACAGCCGCAGGGATGAGGGCAGTCATCATTGGCCCCCAGTCTTGGAAGGGAGAAACTCGCCCACGCTCCGGCGGAGGCAAGCAACACCACTCCCAAGTGGCACAACCCCGCAGGCGCCCCCATCCTTCAAGGAGCACCGCTCAGCAGTCCTGCGCTACGCGGCAGCTGTGCGGGGGCCCAAAGCGAGTCAGAAATGTTTCCTGCAGGCACGCAATTAAAGCAAAGAACATCAATGCGTGGCACATGTGGACCTCTACAACTTGTATGTCCCATTCAGATTCACATGCGCTACTTTTGCTCTTGGCAAGGGCACAATCGGGCACTGTTTCTTTTCTTTTCGAGGAAGGAAGTGACCACTTTCATATCTACAATGTGATGTGCGGAGGCTGACAACAGCAAAAATAAATTCTGGTAACAAGAAGCAAAATAGTTCACATATGGCAGGTGAGGCATGTCATTACAGCTATTCGTTTTTCAACTCACCAATTGGCTTTAACACCTTTAACAAAACCTGAAGTCCTCAAACACAGTGTGTGTGTGTGTGTGTGTGTGTGTGTGTGTGTGTGTGTGTGTGTGTGTGTGTGTGTGTGTGTGTGTGTGTGTGTGTGTGTGTGTCTGTGTGTGTGTGTGTGTGTAGACAGACACACACATGCAATGTGCTGACAGTGGACGCCGCAGTTGGCCAAAACTAGCAAGCCAATGAACAAACAGGAAAAGAGAACACAGAGGAGGGAACTGCAAGCATCAACGAAAAAACACCTGTCTGCGGAACAGCGCACACTATGGAAGGTGAAAGGATTTCACATGTATTTCAGATCCCTCAGGTTTTCCACTCAGTTATTTATTCACATTTACATCATGCATGCTAAAATAGCTCGGGATCTGGGAGGATATCTTGAGCACGGTTCGACTCTATTTTTGTGATTTTAACGAATTTTATCACAAACTGTCATAACCATTCACGCTATCTTCCAGGCTATGCCGGTCTGCGGATCCACACTTTCACTTCCCACGGTCACAAAGTTATTCCAGTTACAAATACCCTTTGTGTACCTTTTGCAGGATTTATGCCAGATTTAGGCATTGAGCATGATGCCATTTCCATTTTTATACAAAGTGCTTTTGAGAGATCGTTCTGGAAAAATGGAACCTTTTGTTTTGGGAAGACTCTCGGTGCCAAAGAACAAATTTAAATATATATATATATATATATATATATATATATATATATATATATATATATATATATATATATATATATATATATATATATATATATATATATATATATATATATATATATATAAATATATACATTGGGGATTTTCTTGTAGATTGAATACGTTTTGATATTGAGAACTAATTATTTCAGTTTAGCATAATAAACGGGCTTTTAACTGAATATGAATCCCAAGGGTAAAGGTCGAGGTTTTTTTTATCCACTGGAGTGGGAAAGTCACTCGGGTTATCACATCCACCATGAAGTGGACGCTTTCAACAACACTGACACTTGTGAATATACAAGTAGAAGCTAATTCATATTTCCCTGTGTTTATGGCGTTGCAAGTCAGTTTTAATCCGGTTACACTCATTACCAACGCAAATCCGTGTGGTACACAGTTGTGGGCAGGGGCACACTGCTCATCCCATTTGGTATTTGAGCGAAAGGACAAAAGGAGCTCCAAGAGTCTCCACTGCGACGTTCCCACGCTCGCCATTCAATGGCTGAAGAGCACCACCAAGCCAAGAGGTCCGCTCGTACGTGAACAAAGTGTTAAGTGAAAACTTTCTTTTGGCGTTATTATTTTAGATCTCCTCACAGCCCATTAGGCAGAGGAAGAAGACCATTACTTGGGGTTCGAATTAAGTTTTATCCTCACATTTCTGCACAGCCACACAGTTGGAAAATTGTCTGCAATGCCAGCGTCCGGAAGAAAGAACAACTATTACAGATTACATTTCATTCTTCCGTCGGCCATCAATTTGCCATTCCATCAGCGCTCCCGTGTAAAAGGCTCGATAAATTCATCAAGTTTCACAGTATGGGGAGCGTTTTGCGCTGGAGAATGTGCAATCGATGGTCGTGCTAGATCGGTGTGCCCACTGGAGACGCAAGGACCGTTGGTGATGAATAATCCCTATATCTGCTCAGGATGTCTAGTAATGGAGACAAAGAGGCCAGCTGGGTTTCTTTTTGGGAGATGAAACGACAAAAAATTATATATCTACATATATATATATATATATATATATATATATATATATATATATATATATATATATATATATATATATATATATATATTCTGATTCACCATTCCCTGTTGCAGGGTGTTGGTTTTCTGCCGAAGCATTTTCTCAACAATGGTAAGACTGGGCGGTTTGCCATTCTCTTCCCAGCAGCAGTTATAGCAGGATTTCATAATTTGGTCAAGATGCCAGCGATAGCTCTCCTACTTTTCATAAACGATACCGTGGGATCTTTTAACATCCACCACCTAATACCAGCAGATGGGACGACACACACATTGATGAATCAGCCTGCCTGTGAAACACAGTTTATAGGTGGGTCGGGATTCAAACCCAGGCTCAATGGCTAAGACAAGTGTGTGTACCTCAAGGCCATCCTGCCAGCACATATACAATATACGTACACAACACACAACACACACACACACACACACACACACACACACACACACACACACACACACACACACACACACACACACACACACACACACACACCGTTGATGCATTTCAATTTGGACGCAGGTATCTTTGCAGGAATGCAAGCAGCGTGACAGACATAGAAGAAAAAAACACAAACCATTCCAGATTCCATCACAAACCCTGTGGAACAAACTCATCACATTGCCATGGCAGTCTGATTGGTCATTTTCTAAAAAGGAAAATGCTATTGTTGGGAGGAAACGTTCAAATACATTTGGTACTTGTGCATAGCTGCTTTCACCCTTTCGGACCAAAATGTGAGCACTCTCATTTCATTTCCTCAACGGGGTACAGAGGTTGAGAACTGATGATACGTTTCATTTTCAAGTCGTGCCGTGAGCTCATGGTTTGCCTCAAGCTGTGCACTTTACCAAGCGTGCTGCGCCAACGCGCAACACAGGTGCACACGTGTTTACATCAGGGATCTTGTCCGAACCCAGTGGAAACATTCGCATTATACGAAGGCATAACATTTCAATCGATCATCACAATATGGCCAAGCACCTGATCAAATAGGAAGCAATTTCACGTGGCGTTGCTTTCACTCCCCGGGATGAAACGGTCGTTATTTGTTCATGCGATGGAATATCAATGGCATCAGCATCAGTTACAAAGCAACACTTCCACCGGTCGTAGGTTCGATTCCTGTGCCCAATAAGTCCAAGTCACACATACATTTAGCCGAGCGTGCATGCGTCTGGTGGGTTTGGAAATATCGCACGTGCGTCACATCCTACTCCGATTGGTACCTAGACAGTGCATTTCAGTGTGCACTGAATAGGGATGCCAAATGCGCCCCAAGTCCACTACGATGGTGACGCCTCCATCCTCGGAGATGAGAAGGCGGTCTGTTCTGTCTGTGCACAATGATTCATGAAGCAAGTTCTTTTAACCCGTGCTGAGGAGGCGGCAGACCTACTTTTAGGATGTGTCAGTCGCCTTCAAATCCAGGTTCGATGTGCATCACAGCGACTGTCACACCGGGGAATCTGGAGAGACAAACACGACGCGTCAACCCATGGGGAACGTGATCTACCTTACAGCTCTTTTCACCACAAAATGGTGGCTTCAGTCTCACGGGCTAAGGTGTTTCTGCGGCCCACACACCGGGTTCGCTTCGGACGACCATTTCAGTGAAAAAGAATGCGTTTGTGAGTCTTGCAGCATGTTGCGTGTCGCACAGGCATCGGAATGATCAAGTCACGTGACGAACATCAAGAGACAATCATTGTTAAAACTCCGGTGGCAGGGATGGATACGTATGCGCTCGACATTACACTCAAAGCTCTGGATTGACTTTCAAACAAAATCGTTGATCTGGACTTCCAGTTGGACTTTCACACCTTCAATTAATGGGACTAAAAATAAAAAATAAAAAACCCCCCACAATAACCTGCAGCTGCAGAGCGAGTATACTATATAATTACAGAGCCTTTGGACAAGTTGGTTAACGTGAATGACTGCCTGGAACACATTTTACAACTGAACTTGTATACGAGGCGAAGACACGTACACTTTGGACTTTAACGAGATCAATCAGGGTTTGCTAATGTCTAATAAATTGGAGAAAGGGTTGATGCTGCCATCCGATACCGTCTGACGTTCTTACCTGAACCCGGTAAATCTTGATGCTGAGATCCCAGGTTGCTGTCAAATGCCACATCAATTCTATCCCTTGTCTACTAATGTGCTTGCAACTTGCACTTCTTACGCAGCAATTTCAGGCAGAAGCTTCTCAGATCACTGCTGTAAATACACGCCAATCTGATGGTGAAATGTCATCAAAACAATCGGTTTTGCTTGTTTTATGTTCCAATCTTCATTTGGCCAGACTATATGTTTGGGGCAAGATTTAGCCATGTAACTGGTCAGAAAGGTCTACTCTTGCGAGATACCATTGGGCATTTGGGATTTACATGATTTCAGATGGGACGGCCTACTTAATATCACGTTAGAAATAACAACTTGGTTCCCATGCTGCAGCAGCACACCTTCCACAGCATCTCATGACGGTTTACATTTAGACGACTTCCTTCATGCACCGAAGTAGTCTCACAGGTGAACAGACGACACCAAGACCCGATAACGCCACGCCCAGCTAAGATTCTTCTTCTACTTCTTTAATGTCCCCAATGACCACCCGTGGGGTCACAGGGGGAGAGTAGGTTGAGGGGACAGTTCTGTCCAAGCTGAAGGGTCGACTGGCAGGAATGAGTATTTTGTTCAGCGTGCCAGTGATAATTCGCCTAGTTTCGTGAAACACACCCTGGGGTGTTTCAAGTCCACTAATGACGAAGGCTGCCTGACTTAACTTCAGGATTCAAGCCCCAGTGATGGACGTCGCACACACTGATGCCTCTCCTTGATGCGAACCACCAGGGTCACCATCTATCGCTTGGTCGAGATTCAAGCCCAGATTATGCAGCTGAAATGGAAGTGCGCATATCAGCTCAAAGCTATCCTACCGAGCCTACAGATAACAGTATCACAGACGTAACCGTTGATTGGTGTGCGTTTGGAATTGAACACCGTCTTTAAGGATCAAGTTCATGGCAGATGCAGAACAGCTGGATCATGGCGTCTCGCCCGTTAGTGTGGTTTCTATCACTTAGGGTGATTGCCATTGTGAGGTGAGGGGGGATGGGGGGGGGGAGGTTGAACATGTGGTGGTGAAAAAAATAAACTCTGACTCTTTAGCAAGAAACAGTGTTAAAATGGTTATTTTGTTTTTTTAAAAAAAATTCACTTACAACTTCATCTTACAAATCGGTGAAGAATTTTTTTGTTGATCTATGATGAAATATAATGCGCTAAATGTAAATAATTAAACAAGTAAATTTAAAATGTTACATATATATATAGATATATATATATATATATATATATATATATATATATATATATATATATATATATATATATATATATATATATGTATATATATATATATATATATATATATATATATATATATATGTATGTATATATATATATATATATATATATATATATATATATATATATATATATATATATATATATATATATATATATATATATATATATATATGTTGCTGCCCGGAGTCTCTTGGCAAGGATTACAATGAAAGGTTGGTTAATGCATTGGCAGTGGTGGCTAAAGAAGGAATTTTGTAATATTTTTTAAGAGTACTTACAACAACTCACTTAATGTTGGGCGGACGGCACTGTGGGCGATCTTTAACGTCTGTAGACAAATGCTAGGAGATGTAAGACCCGGCTTCGAATCCATTTGAGTGGCGGTGTGTTTTATGATGCAGTGTTCCTGCCTGGAGAACACATATCAGAGGTTTCTAGTTGAGTTGGACATTGAACCCAGACCTGGAAAGTTAATCATGGCGTGCACAAAACTACGTACTATGCTGTCGGACAGGTGTGTGCAAACGCGTGTACAAACACAAATGAACACATACACGCACGCATGCATGCACGCCATCAAATTGATGAAACTCTACATTTAGAAAATAATTATATGCAGAGGAGTCCAGAGCACCAAGGCAAAGCGATCTTGACAGCCTCATAATGAGACCATGGTGGACATCGCTTTTGGCACAATAGGAATAATGCGCAACGTCCTCTGCTGCATTCCGCAGAACGTTACAAGGCAGGAGGCGCGACACGCCTGGTGAAACCTCGAACAAGGGAAGTCGTGCAGACAAGGAACTGCCCTCGCTTCAGAGAAAAAAAAAGGGTGAGAGGATGACACGTGGAGCCAGAAGAACGAAGGTGGTTACAACGTGGTCACACCGGCGAGACGAACAACTACTAGATTATGCTGCTCTGTGTTGTATATACAAGCGTTACCTGTGAGGGTACTCCAGTAGATAGAAATATTTTTTCAAGACAATGGGGATTTATCTCGATATGGTTCAGGAGTTTTCTCATTTGCATTTGAACGTTCATTTGCATTCGATATAATGCTCTTTCCCAGCCTTCCCGGGATCAGAAACCATGTATGCAGTTTCAAACAACCATCCCAATTCCTCCTCCCGCCTGTCATTTCTGAACCCATCACTCGGGATTGCCAATCGGCAGAATCGCACAAACACCCCCACTTGAGCAGATGTGCGTAATTTCATCTTGTCCATTAGATTTCACGCGTAAACCCGCTTTTAACGATTGAGCCGTTGCGAGAGCGCACTCACATAGTTTTTAATACGTGGCCGCACGACTCGCAGGCCAGGGACCCTGGGTGCCGGTCGGCCCGTTTCGAGCCAGTGCGCGGAGTGCACAGTGAGCGTGGCACCCTATTGTGTGATCACCGCACAAAAGCTCAGTGCTTGGCTTGCCTGTGCTACAAATCCGTACAAGCCTAAGCGGACGTGAGCTGCATTCAGATGACCAGATCGAGATCAGCACGGAGCAAAGAGAAGCATTTCCCTTAGATGTACGTTTGTTTAACGGCATTTTGCAAGCTTTCACACTGTGGATAAAAAAGCGACACATCCACAAGTACTTACTTGCATAGCAAAAGGTAGCGCATCATCTCAGCGAAATGTCCATGCTCTTGCGTCTGGCTCCACACACGTTCATTCCGCATTTGAGGTTTTTTCATCGCTCTTGTTCACCGCTGCACTGACCTGAAACAATGATCTCCCCCCACCCTCTTTTCTCAAAACCAAAATGAATGAATAAAACTTCAGGACTCCCTTGTACTCCAATGTCGCTGTGTCCGTTCCATCAGCCAGGTGGACACGGTGGAGCTGCGGACTCACTGCGGCCAAGTGCGCTTGCTGGACAAACCGGAATCTTCAATTGGTGAAGGTGTTTGTTTAATGTTCTTTTTTGCCTTTTTTTCGAGGATAATCTGCTACACTGTCAGTACGGTACAGCACGCAGTCTCAAGTCCAACAAATGTCTATTTGGCACAAGGTGGAATACAATTATTGAGCAAATAATGCCGCTGCGCGTGTGGATGAACGCGAATTGCGTCGACTCGCCAGGAGTGCGCGAAGCGCAGAGAGCGCTCTACTCGGCGCTCCGAACCCCGTCTCCCCACTCCCCCACCCCTCTTCCCCATCCACCTCTCTTCGTGCTGGGCGGGACTCGCCACTGCCCATCTGCTTTGCGGGACAGCGTCGCTCCAGCTCTTGGGAATAATGGGGGAGAAGGGAATATGCACATGGTGTGCGATCTGTGAGTATCCGTGGGTGCTCTACACGGACAACTTCCATGTCCGGATATATTAATAAACACTGTAAATAATACCCTTGAATGAGCCGGTTTTGTAATAACCATTGGATTAGAGACTGGAACAACCCCTTAATACAGGAAAATGGTCGGTAAATGAGTAGTGGTTGTTGCATTAGATACATGTTACAATTCTTTCACGATAGATTAATCTTTTCTTGTGACATAACAGCATTTATCATAACATGTTGAAAATCCTTTGCTCAACAATGCTCACAAACGGTGCGGTTATTACGATGTGCATGAAATTCGAGTTCAATGTTTAAATCCCATTGGAACTCACGCGAAGGCCATTTGTCTGCATGGAGATGCATTAGGAGTTATTATTTCAAAATGCATCTGTCCCATCAAACACGATACCAACTGTACTTTGAGAAATCGTGCACAGACAGTGACCTCCGGCGGTTGAGCTACACACTATAGGAAGGCTTGTGGATTTGCATTGGGGTCGGAAGGAAGGGTTAGTTATGGCAACACGCCAGGGTCGGAGTCATTCAAAACAGATCGGAGTTGGACGAGAGATCTTTGCAAGCATGGAGGAGTCAGGCAGCTGGAGGGCGCCACTGCTTCAAGAGAAAATTCGAATAGTCGGCCAGTGTTATTTTTAAAACCCTTCAGACGAAACCATTAACGGGTTCAGGTCCCATTTGGGGAGTTCGTTTCTGCGAGGTGGAAAACACCTCTCTTTTGATTGGTCGCTCAAGGAGAAAGAGGTGCACCTTTGTGAGATCACTTCATTCAAATGAGGTCAACCTCAGAACGTATATTTATTTTCTTGCACAAGCAATTAAAGAATGATGAGACACACAAAGGAGCCAAAACAAAGTGCCCAAGAGAATGCGCTTTGACAAGTGCTTTGTCTGCAGTGCAATTAATTAGGCCATGAGCAGGACATGTTACATCACCCAAACGGCACGAAAGCAGAGATGGTTGTAATTGTGCTCAAGATGTTGGCAAGATCCATCACACTCAAGATGTCTGCATGAAAAGTTGCCATATTCAATATACAGCAGATATGCAATTATGTGTAGGAAGCTCTCGATATACTCAAGCAAATAGGTTGACCTACTTTCTCCTTATTAACACAACAGGCGGTTCCTTTTTGTTCAGTCATGATAGTTCCATAAGCTCCTGGAAACAAAAATGCCACACAGGATAATGTGCACGAAATTACAGGTTGATTTCATTCGGTCAGGACAGATAACAAGCCATGTGGCTACAGCAGGTGAATCGTTAGAGATGTATACCTGAACATTTAATGGGCTATCTTTCCACACGAAGCAGTTCGCATGTTATAATCCCATGGGATGCTCCTTCAATTCATTCTCCGCTAAATGACAGGATCCCAGAAGCTTTTGAAAAAAAATTAAAATATGGAAAAAAACATGCATTCCATATGCACCTGTGGTTGTGCAGCCTCAGTGTGCTGTTCGTTATAGAAGGCTTCTGTAGGGTTTGTCCAGATGACTTTCCATTAAGTCACAAAAGGAGATCGATTTTCCAGTTTGTTATCAGAACTATATTATTAGGGCCTGCAATTCCACTTAAATGCACATGTTGCAGGCAAGTGGACAATAGAAGCCAACCTTTCCTTGTCCATAAACCTTGGCAAAAATAAATCCATTCAGAAATATTGTTATAAGGATATATAAGTGCTATATCATTAAATCCCTGTGTCTGTTGCAAGGATGTTCTTGCATGGAGATGTTCCTTGGAACAACCAGTCCGGAAAAGGACACATCACGCTAACTGTCTCACCCTCTTTCACCTGTGATGAATATTCCAGGTCCGAAGACATGTTTTTCAAAAGTAGGACAACATGTTTGGGTATTTTCCCCATTTTTTGGTAGCTTTCGTTCTTTATATCTGCTCAGAGTGATGGAAATTGCAAAAGTAAATGTATGCATTGCATAGCACACACACACACACACACACACACACACACACACACACACACACACACACACACACACACACACACACACACACACACACACACACACACACACACACACACACACACACACACACACACACACACACACACACACACACACACCTCTATAAATGTATGAGACATTTTTGAAATGATTAATATTGGAAAATTTGGGGGGATTTGCAATTCCTGCATCTCTTGGCTCAGCAGATAAAGCATAAGCTTCTTTTTGCATCGTGCAATAAAAACCTCAACAATATGAGCAAGAGGACAATTACAACTACATCTAGAACTACCAGCAGTGCTGTCAGGTTCCAAGCAGTCCTAATATGCCATCCACATGGAGCCCCATTTGTAAGTTTTCTGGGAAGATGGAGCCCAAATCCATCGTCAGCAAGAAAATATATATAAATATATATATATATATATATATATATATATATATATATATATATATATATATATATATATATATATATATATATATATATATATATATATATATATATATATATATATGTATATATATATATATATATATATATATATATATATATATATATATATATATATATATATATATATATATATATATATATATATATATATATATATATATATATATATATATATATACACAAAGCATATTACTTTTTGAGACTTATTCGGCATCAGCAGGCCAAACTAGAAATAGTGAGCTACTTCTTTAGTCAAATTTCAGCGTTTTGTGATTAAGTAACATATTCAACCAACAACGAGCTTCCAGGGTTTTGGAGCAGAGGCTTCAAACTCACACTTAAATATCTCCTCGGGGTGTTTAAGCTGTCTGTCAAATTTCATGGTGATCGGTTTAGTGGTTCTTGAGAAGAACATTATGTTTTGGACAAAATCCAAGATGGCCACCAAGACAGAACATAATTCCAAAAAAAAAAATCCGTTTGGATCAAATTCCAAGAGTGTGCTATAAACATATGCAGATTGTAAGACTAAGCTGGAACAGTATTTTCAAAAGTCATTTCACAAAAATCGGCAAAATTAGAACAATAATAATCCTAACAAGAATAATAGGCCTCCTGGCTGCCGGCTTGGAAACTTAATAAATACTAGCCAAACCCACGTTCCACGCGAACTTTCTAAAGTGAGGCTTCGGTCGGACGTCAATATATCCAGTGTTCACAATGTGATTTATAGAATTTCTTTATATACAATGTTTCTTGTTACATTGTTACATTATATACAATGTTTCTTGTTACAAAAATTTTAGGGCCACCTTACTCACCATTCATCTGGGGTGTGCAGTATCAAGTTTCGTTCAAATCGGGCAACGAAAAAAATGATTAAAAAATCAATTCCGATTCAGTCAAGTACTCTTCGAGATTATTTGATCAATGCAAACAACCTCAGCGGTATAGTTCGCTGGAGCTATCTTTTTCTTTTTTTTTTTTAAATGATTTTTTTCATCAACTGCTGTCACACGGGAACCCAACAGGTTCACGGGTCATCTAGTATATTACTAAAATTCTCATCTTGTATGTATATATGTATGTATGTATGTATGTATGTATGTATGTATGTATATTCCTGAAATACAGCCAAAACGGTACACAATAGCACAAAAAATTTAGGGCCACCTTACTCAATATTCTCCTGCGGTGTGCAGTATCAAGTTTTGTTCAAATTGGGAAACGAAAAAAATTATTAAAAAATAAATTCCTGATTCAGTCAAGTACTCTTTGGGAGTATTTGATCAATGCAAACGACATCAGCAGTATAGTTTGCTGGAGCTATCTTTTTTTTCTTGAAATGTTTTTTTTTTCATCAACCGCTGTCACAATGGGAACCCAACAGGTTCACTGGTCATCTAGTGGACGTTAAAGATGTTAAGTGCAATTTGAGATGATGCAAAAAGATGTTAAGTGAAAAAAGATGTTAAGTCCAAAAAGCATTGGGATTAAACATATAATGTCCTTGTGAAAAGTATACAGAAAATGAAAAAGATTTTCTTACCAGAAAAATTTATGATAAGATTGAGGAGAGCAGGCAGTTGGAGTACTGGCAGGGGTTGGAGGTGTTGCTCGAAATGTGGCTGGAGCTAAAGTTGAAAATGAACCTGGAGATTGAGGATCTTGAGAAGAACAGGCAATATATGAAAACCTAACCAAATTTGCAACAAAAAATGTTTCAACAGTTATTTATTCATTAACGTGTCCTTGACAACACATCAAAACTCTTATGCAGTACAAGTCGGGGAAAGTGCTGAAATTTCTTTTTCAAAAAAAATTTTTTTATCACAATTTTTAATATTGTTTTTTGAACATATTTAAATGGATTTATGCAAATGAACTGATGTGTGCTAATTTAATGTCAATTTTAAATGTAATTGATCTGTACATGTTCTTTTCACCCATCATCACTTTGATAAACTTCTTTGGGAGAAAGCTCTTATGATCATCGTGTGGAAAGTGTCTTAAAGGTCCACAAACACAGAAAATGTTTTTCTTTTTTAATGTGATTATATTGTTTTTCAAGTAATAAACAAAGAACTGAACGTGCTTTTTTAATTTTAATAATTTTTTGAGGTGTTACAGTTAAAAAAAGCAAATGTCCTAAAAATTCAAGATAAACTGCCATGACGTAACCGAGGGAAAGATCGTCAGCAGACAATGGATAATAATCGCTGCACAACTTGCTTCAGACTCATCAGAAAGTGAATTTGATGAATAATTTTCTGATCAATCTTCCCCAGATTAAGACGATAGTCAAACATCATTATGTAGAAGGTGCTGTCAGACTGTACATGTATGAACATGAGGTTGAGATGATGTCATGGCTTTCACACAGAGATTCGTTTTTTGAGATGCATCGGACATCTCATGGCTGGATCCTGACTTCCAGAAGTGCTGGAGGTCATGTAAGTACCCAATTCAGTAGGACACATGATGATGGGCAAGGCAATTGCCAGAGCAATGTGAGCTCATCTCAAAGTTGACGCAGCACTTAATGCCCTCAGTATCTCAGACGTTCTTGAAGTGCCTCTCCTTTAGTAACTTCAAGATGCAGATGACATGGAGTCACAAGCCCGTGGATTCACAGTGACCAAAGCACAACATCAGCAGTCCAGCAAAAGGCTGCAATAGCTCAAGTGGGCAATCCTGACCTGGTAGAAGTTCATGTCCTCTTCAAGAGGCTGATGCAGAGGTCTGTGTCTGCCTAGGAGGTATGCAATGCAGATGTCCAAATTAGATTCAAGAACCTAATTGAAACCAAAATCCAATCCTTTAAATTGTCAAGGACAGCAGCTTCACTCTGGTTAGAACATATGGATATGGTGGATATTCTTTCGAAGTTTATCAGAGCAGAACATACTGAAAATTGAGCACGACATCTTAAAATGGTCTCAAAATTTCTCCCCTTCCTGGCAGCATCTGGGCATAATCTTTACTAAAAATCGGCCCGAGTGTATATTCAGCATATTGATAAGCTTCAGGTGGAACATCAACATGTTTACCAACACTTTGAAGAAGGCTACCATGTTATCAGAATAAGTGATCATCTATGGGCTGGTCTGTCCTCAGATCTAATCGTAGAGCAGGTGCTGAAGAGAAGTATGAAAAGTATGTAGTGAACTCATGTGAGGGTGAGGAATGACAGAATAACATCTTACGTGGCTGATTTCCATGCCAGCTTGCTCAGAAGTCAACAATGTCATGTAGGAGCTAACAGAGGTGAACTACAACACAAGAGCAGAACAAGGACATGACAAGCTTGACAAATGCAAGACATGAAAGACACACACACACAGTTCTCAGCTACCTGCAGGAGAGAAACCCATTCAGCTCTGACCAAAACTTCTGTAATATCTCCACAGTCGTAAATGCACACAACACAGTCAATGTTGACCCATCGAAAGCCATTGGAAACACCATCCAGACCAATATGAATGGAAAAACGACTGCTGAGTTCACATTCTAGAGGAAGGGTGAGGCCGTCACATTTGGCACAACATCTTCATTGATGATTCATGATGATAGTGTTCAACTGGATCTTCAACTACATTTTCAGCGACTGACGTTTGCCGCAAAAACATCAGACCAGGAATCAGTTTTTCATTTTGAATTGTGCAGCCACCACCCAGCCTTGTTCGCTTCTGTACAACTACTCCAAGAACCACAGAAGCCAGTCCTGGCAGATGCCATCTGGTCTTTCATAGCACCGGGCATTACAGGAATACCAGGCGAAGTCCAGCACATATTGGATGGTGGAGCATGACTTCACTGCATCCCGTGGACATGTGGATCTACATACAAAGAGTTATGTGCTCAGTTCACTAACTATGTTACAAAAAACTATGGAAAAGCCATTGTGGTATTTGATGGGTATGCTGGTATATCCACAAAGGACATGACACACGAGAGATGAGCAAAAGGATGTGTTGGAACAACTGTGACATTCAGTGTGGACAGACACTTTATGATGAAGAAGGACCATTTCCTGGCAAACAAAAGAGGGGTTTGTCAAGTTGCTTCGTGACAAGTTATAGAATGTGAACTACAGACACATCATGCTTCTGGCAATGCTGATCTCCTCATTGGACAGAAAGCTGTGGAGTGAGTGACCATGACCAACACTGTACTGGTAGGCGATGATACAGATCTGATAATCCCACTGATTTACCACACCAGCCGTGAGACATGTGACCTGTTTTTCCAATCACAGCCAAAGATTGACCTGAAGAAAGCAGATGTGTGGAACATGAAGGCTGTCAAGCAGAAATTCGGCCCTGATCTGTGCACCAACATTCTCTTCTTGCATGCTCTTCTCAGATGCGACACTACCTCCAACCTATATGGCACTGGAAAGGGAGATCCTTCAAGAAATTCAACTAAAGCAGCAACTTCTGTGATCAAGTCAAATTATTTGACACACAATCAGCTTCAACGCATGATGTAACTGTGGGAAAGAATGCTTTGTGGTGTCTACATGACTCGAAGCCCACAGAAGACATGAACTCACTGCGACACAAACATTTTTGCAAGAAGGTTGCTTCCAGAACTCATGTTGGGGTTAGGGTTAGCAAATTTTCTGGGAGAAAGAGGTGTACCTTTGTGAGATCACTTCATTCAAATGAGGTCAACCTCAGAACGTATATTTATTTTCTTGCTCATGTTAGGGTTAGGGTTAGGGTTAGATTTGCACAGATGAGAAGGCAAAATGGCAAATTTTCTTTAATATTTATTTCATGGGCAATTGAACTTTGTGATATCTCCCGGGTTGGTCTGCATTAAGTTGCAATTCTTTTGTGGATGAAGTCATTAAATATCATTAATTAATTTTATTTCATAAACTGCTGCGTGTACGGTGAAGCCAGGCTTTAAAGTTAAAGGAATCCTTTATGGTATGCAACGACTCCTGGCCTTCCGTTCCTCATCAACCATTTGATTGGAGTGCTTGCATGGTGGTTTAAACCACTTGCCAAGAGTCCATTATCAAATCGCGCAACATCATTCTGAGTGAATCGTTTACAATCTGCGGACGCTTTTGCTGAACCACGTCATTCAGAGCGAGTGGTTCGTGCTCCGTTACCCTGAGCGACTGGTTCGTGCTCCGTCACCCTGAGCGAGTGGTTCATGCTCCGTCACCCTGAGCGAGTGGTTTGTGCTCCGTCACCCTGAGCGAGTGGTTCATGCTCCGTCACCCTTAGTGAGTGGTTCGTGCTCCGTCACCTTGAGCGAGTGGTTCATGCTACGTTACCCTGAGCGAGTGGTTTCTGCTCCGTCACCCTGAGTGAGTGGTTCTTTCTCCATCACCTTGAGCGAGTGGTTCGTGCTCCGTCACCTTGAGCGAGTGGTTCGTGCTCCGTCACACTGAGCGAGTGGTTCGTGCTCCGTCAACCTGAGCGAGTGGTTCATGCTCCGTCACCCTGAGCGAGTGGTTTGTGCTCTGTCACCTTGAGCGAGTAGTTCGTGCTCCGTCAACCTGAGCGAGTGGTTCGTGCTCCGTCAACCTGAGCGAGTGGTTCGTGCTCCGTCACCCTTAGCGAGTGGTTCGTGCTCCGTCACCCTTAGCGAGTGGTTCATGCTCCGTCACCCTGAGCAAGTGGTTCGTGCTCCGTCACCCTGAGCGAGTGGTTCTCTGAAATAATGCCCAACTTCCAAGCCATTTGCCACATGAACGTGTTTTCTAAATTGTCAAGAATTTTTTTTCCACCCATCCACACACAGGTGTTTGGAAAGAATAATGTTTGGAACATATCCCTTCTTCTTCTTGCGTATGGCAGCTTTGCTGCCGGGGTAGCATTCATTTCTTGGAAGCGTAACTGTGTCGCTGATGTAGTGCCACTCCACCAGTACACATTGGCACTCATTTTGCCGACCTCGGAAGGATGACAGGCTGAGTCAACCGCCTGGTGTATTAATTCAGCAGCCAACAGGTCTTGAACTCAGGACCCTCGGATCCCAAGCCACCACCCGAATCACTAAGCCAACACCAGGCTGAAACATATCCCTGAAACGTCTGTATAAATGCAACGTTTTATTTTGGTGAAAGCTAATCAAGGTTTCTGGGTTGTATACAGGAAGTACTGTTGTTGGTAATCACACCGTCTCCAACTTTCCAATTCCTGAAAAATTGCCGATATCGGCCAAGCACATGCGTGTTTGAGTGTGTGTGTGCGTGTGTGTGTGCATGTGCGTTGTTCATTCAGCAAAACATTCTTTCTGCTAACTCCCCTCCCCCCATATCTCTTCTCTTCTCTTCTCTTCTCTTCTCTTCTCTTCTCTTCTCTTCTCTTCTCTTCTCTTCTCTTCTCTTCTCTTCTCTTCTCTTTTCTCTCTCTCTCTCTCTCTCTCTCTCTCTCCCTCTCTCGCACTCACTCTCCCTCTCTCTCCCTCTCTCTCTCTCTCTCTCTCTCTCTCTCTCTCTCTCTCTCTCCCTCTCCCTCTCCCTCTCTCTCCCTCTCTCTCCCTCTCTCTCTCTCGACACGTCTGGGCGGTATTTATGTCTGGACGGGAGTTTGTCTCTGGGCCGTGTTTATAGTATGACCGGTAGAAAATGGATTTCAGACATTATTTTGTTTCCATCCTCACTGTTTTTCTGTGCAGAATAATTTTGATGTGAAAGTATGTATCATAATAAACGCTTCTCCACACCTCTGCCTTCCCTTCCTCTCACCTCACACTGTCTTCCCTTCCCCCGGCCCCCCTCATTTCCCCTCCCCTCCTCTCTCCTTTCCCCTCCACCTCTTCACTCTCCCATCTCTCTCTCTCCCACCCATCTATCTCCCCCACCCCCACCCCTCTCTTCCTCTCCCCCACCCCTCTCTCCCTCTTCCCCCACTCTCTTTCTCCCTCCCCCTTTTGGTATTACAATCAGCGAAGCGACAGGTGATATTTGCTTGTTTTAAATATTTTCCAGTTGAGAAATATGTAATGCAGTTGAGAAAGTTTCTGTTGCGATTCTGGCTCGGTTTGCTCTTTATTTTGCATAAAATTCCTGTACTGGAGGGGAAGGCCACCAAATAGAGAATTCACCAACATTCATTTACATTTTCTCATTGAAGTGGCTTTCCTTTATTGGTGGAAATATGAGAGACAAGGCGATCAGGAGGATAACGAAGGTGCTGCAGTGACGCATCTGTGACTTCTGGTTTGACATATAATGCACCGCTCTTTCTGAGGTCATGTATGACAATATTATTGTACATTTGGATGGGCTTCACTTTATATATGAAAAATGTGATAAGCTGCTCTGCAAACTGCCACTCGCTCACCTCCAATTGTCTGCTACTCGTACTCCCACTACAGACTTGGAGAAATGAGGACAAATGAAAGATAAAACGAGAAAGCATCTGAAAATGCAAAACCTGTCGGCATCTGCTTTGTATTCAGACATTCTTCTTTCATATTCAGAATTCTTCATGCTAAACATGATGAAAACAGCAAAAACAAAAACAAAATTGACGATTTGACGATTACATGCGACCTTGATCTTTTGACATCTCAAGCAACAGGCTTCAGTGACCCAATATGCAAACCCTGCTCAAATTTCAAGTCAATCGGATGAAAATTGATGATTTTATACAACTTAAGAAGTGCCACCTTTGACCTTTTGATTGGTGAACCATTTCAGTGATCCAATATGCTGATTCTTAAAATTTCACACCAATTGGATGAAAATTGACGAATTTATGTGATGCTGACCTTTGACATTCTGACCAAATTCTTAATTTGTCTTCTCCATAGTCTCATCATAAAGATTTGTTGAAAATTTGATGTCACAAGCTCAAATGGTAAAAAAAAAAGTTATGGCCTGGACAGACAGACACACACACACACACACACACACACACACACACACACACACACACACACACACACACACACACACACACACACACACACACACACACACACGATTGCAAAACCCCATTTCCCACTAAGTGGGGGACAGGCTAACTATAACGGCACTCGGTAGAGTGCATATCTCTGCCAGGCTGAGCAGTTTACGTTTTGTATCCAACTGATAGGCTGGATCTGTATTTGTACCTTAACGAAAATGTAATCAGCTTGTTATTGTCACCTACCCAACTCATCCACCAAGTTTCATCCGAATCCAACCATAACTGTTTGAACTATCATGCTATATATTGTTTTAGCTCCATCTCTTAAAGGTGAAGAATAACTTTTAAAAATATATAAAAATTCTCGTATCCTGGATCTGGATTTTCACCAAAATAGAATCAATTTGCCTTCATCACACACCCAACCTATACACCAAACTTTGTGCGAATCCGTCCATTGCTTTTTGAGATATCCTGCTCACAGACCAAAACTGTTCACCAAACTTGTATTGAAGGCTACTCTATCCTTTGATGTGATAGGCAAACCAGCAGCAAAGGAAGAGGAGTCACCCACTACGTTGCTCAACTCAAGGGACTACAGTTTGTACCCATTTGCTGAGGTAGCACCAACGACGTAGATTGGGGAGATGTGTTGACGGGGGCACTGAGTGGTTACACCTCAAAGTGTGGTCTACAAGGAGTCTGGCCCCTGATGCAAACCATGACAGTGTATTAACTGGGAGTGTTGAACAATAGAGTTGCACAAAGCCATTTGCAAGTTATGGGTGATTGGAACACACCAAATAAAGCATGGGTGGACTAAAGCATGAATGTTGCGCCAGGGACCTTCGATGCACAAATTGCAAATCTGGTGGCTGAAGACCTGTTGGTGAAATACATGATTAAAACCTTCCACGTTGGGGAGGGAGGCCAACTGTCCTCATGCCTTGATCTCATTATGACCAAGACAAAACTGGATGTTGTGAATATCTGTCAGGCCACCAATTCAAAGCAGTGACCATGCCTGTCTGAGCTATGACTAACTGATTCAAGTGGGGCCTCATATCAGGGCTACCGACAGACTGCATGCATGAGTTAGCAGCAACTGTATGCCCCCCCTCACCCCTTTTCAGCGGTTATGCTGAGAGGGACTGGCAGGCTATAAGGTCTAAGCCTCACGAGTTGTAGCAGAGGTATGATCCCAAATGTAGTGCTGGGGAAAAGACCTCAACATGCCTGCCTATGACCACCAGAGAGATCAGGAGGCTTACCTCAGGAGAGGAAGTGTGCCTGGGATTCCTTTTAAGCAAGGCAAATGAAGTGGTGAGACCCCGTGCTCTGAAATCAGTGCAAGAATGTTATCACTCTTCCAGCAATACAAACAGTAGCAAGTATTGCTCGCAGAACAGAGTATGTTTCACCCAAAGAGGTGGCCCAAAGAGCCCAAAGAGGCAAATTGCACACCTTCAGCGACAGGTCAGAGTAAAATAGTTGATTGCAACAATCGGAGACACTGAGGGACTAAACATCAAAAATGCGGAAAAGGCGGAAACACTGTCGAGATTATATTGTAATGTGTTTATTGTGGAATTGCTTGAAGTCACTGCAGCATACAGGGTGGTGCATCATGCGGTCTTTCATTGTATTGAGGTTATGGCAAGTGATGTATAAAAGCACCATCACAGGCTGAACCCGAATACATCTCTGGCCCAGACAGCCTGCACCCCAAGCTACTTTGAGGAGTTGGCACATGTTATTGCAGAGCCGATATGTGAGCTGTACCAGAAATGGCTGGATCTGCAAATACTTCCAAAAGATTGTAAGACAGCTCATGTATGTCCTATTTTAAAGAAACACACATAAGCAGAAAGCAGATAACTATTACCTGTCAGCCTTTCCACACTACACAGCAAGGTCTTACAAAAGCATAGTGATCGAGATTAATGACACATCAAGAGGGTGAATGACTGATATCTGAAGCACAACACGGTTTTGAGGAGCTCATGCCTTAGCAATTTACTGACATCGGCAGACTTCGGTACAAGGTCTATGGATGAGAGACAACCAGTGAAGCTGTTTTTATTGACCTCCAGAAAGCATTTAACACCGTCCCACACTGCTGACTATTGACTAGGCTGGAGGCTGTATGCATCAGCTATGATGTGGAAAGGTGGCTGTTGGGATTCATTTCAGGATGGAGGCAGCGAGTACATGTGAATGGTGTTGATTCCACATGGGTGAAAGTCACTAGTGTGGTCCCGCAGGGCTCAGTACTTGGGCCACTTGTCTTTCTGGTTTACACTGACAACATCGTTGAAAGACTCAAATCACAAGTTATCCTATTTTCCGATTATATCAAGCTGTGAAGAACAGTGGGAACAGCCACTGTTGCTGATAAATTGTAAGTCGACCTTGAAAGGATTGATGGCTGGTGACGTATGTGGTAAATGAAAGTGCATACCAGGAAGAGTGGGCTCTGAAGAATTGTGACTTCTTTAAATCCTGCTTGCTACACACTATCAGGTGAATGCTTGGAGGAGCAAGAGGGAAAAGTTGATGAGAGTGAATTAGTCAGTAACTCAGAGCCCCTCGCCCCTGTGTCTGCGAGTATCAAAGAAAGCATTTGCTTTGTTCCAGGGGAAAAAAGCCCTCTTTCATGGAGATAACGAATGAAATGAAGCAGCTTGATCTCTTTAGTCTGGCATACTGATGAGAAAGGGGTGATTTGATCACCCTCTACCACATCCTGAATGTTGACCTGCAACCACAACTTGGAGGTTTGCTAGAGCTGCCCCAAGATGATAAACTTCGGGGGCATCCTCTTCAACTTTGGTAGCTGCAGGCATGGTGTAGAACGAAGGCAGCATTCTTCACATGGCGCATTGTCAATGGGTGGAATACCTTACTGGAAGAGGTGATCACGGCACCTTCAGTGGAGGAATTGAAGATGCAGGTGGACAGTGTGCTATAGTAACTGTCATGACAAGTCATAATGGGAAGATGTCATCACGGCACCTTCAGTGAACGAATTTAATATGCAGTTGGACAGAGTGCTGCAGTAACCTGTAACCTCCATGACAGGATGTTATGAGCCCTGCCCTCTGTCCTTATCTCCAAATCCTGAACAGAAAAGGAAGAGAGAAAGACAGAGATAGAGATAGAGATAGAGATAGAGATAGAGATAGAGATAGAGATAGAGATAGAGATAGAGAGAGAGAGAGAGAGAGAGAGAGAGAGAGAGAGAGAGAGAGAGAGAGAGAGAGAGAGAGAGAGAGAGAGAGAGAGAGAGAGAGAGAGAGAGAGAGAGAGGAAACACTGAAATCAACAAGAGAGTTGGGTTATGAAGGATTATTGGGGGTATGGTGAGCATGGGGATGGCAGGAGGTGGAAGTGCACTGCCTGTTTGAGGCCATAGAAAGAAGAATGGGAAAGAACAGCCTCAGGAAGGTGGTTATATTGACAGGAAAAGTGAGGAACAAAGGCATTGAGGTGTGCATGAAGCTTGGATTTTGGAAGTTTAACCATGAGATGGTTATTATAAGAATGCACGCATCATGGAGTGCTGGAGAGGGTCAGAGGACAAAGAGAGCAGAGGGAGCAATATCATAGAAGAGGTGCTAGAAACGGACCACCAACCTGCCTGTAATGCGAAAGCAAAAGACCTTGTGCTTTGGCCTCATCACGGGAGATTCCAATAATTTTGAGAGTTTTATATACCACAGAATCCAGTCCACAGAGTAGCTCTGATTTTCCAAAGGGAGACTTGAATTGATGGAGGATGCCCAGTCTGGGGCTGGCTTGGGGGCCAGCTTTGCTTTGTCAGCCCAGGATATGCCATGGCTGATGATGAGGGCAAGAAGATCAAGATAATGTACCTCTTCCAGTGGCTGACCATGAAAACAGATGGGCGAGTTAGTTTGACGATCCTTCCAGTGTGAAAGGGTGGCACAAATATATTTCTTGAACTGAAGGACATGTTACATTTATTAGACCAGCATCTAATCAATTCCCAATCAGCAGAGAGTGATACTGCTACAATTTGCTCTGCAGTGGGGTGGGGTAGTGTATAACACAATGGGGAGTCATCTGCAATAAGGAAGAGAGGGTTTTCCAGAGCATCGGATAGGTCATTTATATAAATGAGGAACATGACTGGGCCCAACATACTGCCTTGGGAAATTCCAGCCTCCACTGGGAGATGGGAAAAGAGGGCTCCAATGACAGCAAGAGCAGGTTGGCTGCATGAATGGAGGAAGTCAGAAATCCAGGAATGAAGGCGGCCTCGAATGCCACAGTCAAAGAGCTTGGCAAGCAAATCAGGATACCAGACTCTGTCAAATGCCCAAGCTATGTCCATGGAGATGGTACTGACCTCTTTATTGAAATTTAGGGGCTCCAACCAACCATTGCTGAGAGAGGAGTGGCAGCATGTGCGGAGTTGAGTGACGAGGAAATAATCCAGGCTGTTTGAAAATTGGAAAGACTTGATATCAGCAGCAATGATGGATTCCATGACTTTGCTTGCACTTGGAAGTAAGCTCATTGGTCTGTAGTTGAGAGGATCTGTTTTTGCACCTTCCTTGTAGACAGGAGTGATGTTTGCTGACATCCATGCTGATGGGAGGCAGCCAAAGAACGTTAGACAACATAGGGTGGACAAATGGAAGCAAGAACGGCAGAGATCAATTTAAGAATGAGGGCAGTGATGCCATCTGGGCCTGTTTGGAGAGCAGGATCAAGGTCAGACAGAATTTTCTCTCTCTTCACTGGTGAGGACACAGATTCCAATAAACAGTGAGTATGAGAGCAGAAGATTGGGACATAATGGGATAGGTTGTGTTCATGAGATTTGGATGCAAAAACAAAGATAAGACAATCTACCTTATTTCAGGCAGTCTGCAGTAACGCTGTTTGTGGTGATAGAGGAGGAGCATACAACAGGCGCAGAATTGATAATGTACCACCATGACTTGGAGGAAGGAGACTGGTTTGAGTGTTTAGCCTTGAGATTTCTAAGATGATGTTTTCTGGCTTGCCTCATGATGGACACACACACACACACACACACACACACCAATTTTTTTTTCTTTCGACCTCTGTGGATCATTTTTCAATCCAATTCCTATCCATTGTGTTCTATATTTAGTATCCTTTGGATTTTGTGCAATCTCGTCTGCCTTTCCAATTGGCTGTCTCAGTCAGGGTCCTTTTTATTGTCTCTTTTCTCTCTAATATACTGTATATCTATATTTTTATATCTATATAATCACCTATTTCATGAATTTCATGCTACCCTGCTGTTGGTGTGTTTACCCACTTTCCCTAATGTTCTTGTTCTGTTGTGTTCATGTTCTTCTACAAGCCTCGAATTGATAAAAAAAAAATAATTCAGGTATCAATAATTACCACCTAACGAACACATTTAATGCAGATTATTATGAAACATAATATCAAATTAACTTCCTCATGAAAATAATTGTGTCTGGCACACGTTCTCGACTAACCAAATTAACAATTAATTTACTTGCAACACAACTTTGCAAATACATCCACAAGCCATTCACGATACGAGGACGTTGGTTTGAAATGCACGACCTCTGTGCAAAGCAACGACGTAGCAATGAGAAATCAAACACAGCTTCAACCCCCCTTCTGCCATTGCTGATCTCATCAAACTACATTCAGAGCAGGCAGGTGAGTCGGTGCGGACCAGGTAAGAAAGCTGCAGCAAGTCGAACTCGTCATATATGATTTTAAAAACAAATGATACTTTTTAAATGTGAGCAAAATTTAATGCACTTCCCTGCTCTGTATAAAAAAGGTTTGACATTCCAAAGATGTATACGCATATAATGCAGGGAAGCACCCTTTTTCAGTGAATGATAAACTCAATTCTTTACCCTGAACAATATCCGATTTTAGGGGAAAAAAAATCTCGACTCGCACTCACATTTCTCTATTATTTCGAGTCAGATGATATAAAGGTGAGATCAAGCAAATGGAAGCTATTCGTCATATTATGCATCGTGGTCTCTTCCAGCAGTTCTAGGCTTCTCTTACTGTGAAGTTTGTGTCAAAAAGCGATAACACCTTCGTTTGTTGTCTTCTTCAGCGGAACAATGCTTTACTTCCCAGTGCAGGGAAGTTGCCTGTTGTTGACAAGGAACCTGATTGCAAGACCTTAGAGAAAGCCTCATCTTTGTGGGCACCTCATCACTGGGAAATTAAAACCAAAAGGTGAGATGACAAAAAGAAAAGAAAAAAAATTTCTTACCTCTTTAGTTCTTTTCAAGACAAGTCGTCACTGCCTCGTGTTTTTACAGGATGTTCTCATCCTCGGTGCGGGATATGCTTTTTAAGCATCATTATCTGAAGGCAGAAACGCAGAGCTTGCTTTGTGTTTGGTTTGGTTGACAATTGATATGAAGACAGAATGTATTTATCACACGGTCGACATCGTAATGCATATTCACTGTGCGGGCAGATGAGCAAACCAGACTCCTGGAGAAGAAAGCCTTACTAAATCGAATTGATGCAATTGACTCATCACGAGATACAAAACACAAACAACATGCTCTCTTTACAGGAGTAAACGTGTCTCATTTCAAAACCCTCATTCACGCTGTTCAATTTTTATGCAAAAGAAAGAAAATATTGATTGATAATAAGCGCGAGCAAACAAATGCAAGCACATCACAATAAAGCAAAATAAATACAGGCAGAAGGACTAATGGTCCTTTAAGGTGCCCTTGTAATTCGAATGAGCAATGCATCGTGCTGCACTCATTTTGCCTTGATTCACTTGTTCGATGTCAAATTCTATTCTTCCTTTTCAGCATTCTAGGAACTTTCATAATCCCAACTTATTTTGGATTCAATGCCTTGATATATGTTCCCATCAATGCAGTGTAATATGGTTTGACTGCATCTGTCACAATCTATGCACCTTTGATCTTATATTGCCTATATTAGGATGCACACATGAGGTTCCAGAGATGATGTAACAGAAGATGAGGCACACACACACACACACACACACACACACACACACACACACACACACACACACACACACACACACACACACACGGTGGTTATTCTGGAGAAGTTTGTTTGCATGATGTATGGCCAATATGCTTGTTGAGAAGTGAACAAAGCTAGATTATAACATGCTGTGCTTGTGTACATCAGAGTTAGGGTTGCCACCAAACATTTTTTGTGTAAGCATATCCAGAGGATAAATTTACAGGTTGCAATCTACCAACGAAGCCTGGAACAAAATCCATCAATTCCAGCATCTGTAGGACATGGTTGGCAAATGTAAGACAGGCAAAAGGCCATAGTTTGGGGAAGCCTTCTAGACATAATAGCGATGCATATCTAATATCACATTTAATTACTTCACTCTTGGTATGCATTTTAAGGAAATATCTGCGTTGTATTCAGCGTCTTCATCACTGTGTCATTTCCACAACAACATCATAGAACATATTGTTGCGGTTTTGCGAAATCAGTGCTCCCCCACCCCCGCCACTCCCCTGAGGCAATGGCACATACCATACGTAGGGCCAACAATAATATGTAGAATCCATCCATCCATTGGGACCATACCCTCGACAGAGCGTCGGTGCTGCCGAAGCAGTCTCCTGGGCAATTGGGCACAATCCAGAATGGGTTGCCACTCCAATGCAGGATAATCAAATGGCTCAATCATCCCAGCAAGCTGGTACTCATTTTGCCAACCTCAGAAGGATGACAGGCTGAGTGAACCCCACCTGCTATTAATTCAACAGCCAAGCAGGATTTGAACTCCAGACCCTAGGATCCCAAGCCCACCACCCTAACCATTAAGCCAACACCAGGATGTATGGAGAATGATATCTCAAAAAGTTGTTGACGGGTTATGACAGAACTTGGTGGATGAGTTATTTAAGTGACAAGAACAAGCTGATTAGATTTTGGTTAAGGTCTAGTGCAGATCTGGCCTATCTGTGTGCTAGAAAACGTAAACTGTTCAGCCTGGCAGAGGTATGCGCTCTGTCGACATCATTTTTCCCACTTGTGGAAGCAACTTCCACATTCTCTTCAATCCAATTCTTCCCTCAGGTCTTCAAGAAAGTTTTTCACGAACATCTCAGATTGAGAGCTTGAGAGTTCACCACCATCCCACACCAAAAACAATATATATTTTCTACCCCCGATAAACCACCACTTCCTCCAACAAATTTGCAGTTTTTCCTTCCTAAAAGTTTGATCCAGTATCTATCTTGTCCACCTGATGCATCTTCCCCCAACCTTCATTACCTTCGCTGAAGGAGACGGTATCGCATTTGGGTCCATTTGTTTGTCTGTTTGTCCGCACAGAATTTTCGTGTTTTTCTCCACAACCGCTTCTTGGATTGAGAGGAAATTTTCAACATTGCTGCGACTACTCATGTAGAATGTTTTAATGATAATTATGACATCATAGGCCATGTGGTGTCACAGCCATATTGGAAAAACGGAAAAACTGAGGACATCTGTATCTCTGAAACCGCACAAAGAAAATTTTTTTAACTCGGTACATAGCAAATGCTCCTCATGGGTAATGTTTGGTTTTTATGACGTTATAGGTGCCTCCATTATGACGTCATAATTGCACATGTAGAACGCCACATCCGATCAGTATGAAAATTTTTGAGGGTCATCGAGGGATAAAATGGTTCACAAAATTTTTTTTGATGACGTCATCGATCATGTGATTTGGCAGCCATATTGTTAAAAAAAAAACTTTCAAAAATCTTCTTCTCTGAAATGGCTGAACCAGTTATCACTGCCAGCATTTATAAAGTGGCAGTTCTAATTATGTCTTATTAATTACGTAACACACCAGTACACAAACGCCATATAAAATACACCACACAAAACTACACAAACACGACACAAAACAAGTCCCGGCGAGGGTCTGCAATATCTGATTGCTCTTTTTCTTGTTCTGACTTGCATCCCTCGTTTGTCCATTTCCATCTATTTTGCCCCTCAGCCATGGTGTTGGCATTCGACCCCCCCCCCCACCACCCATTACCTTTCTGTTGTTCGTTTTGTTCTGTTGCATCTTGATCAGTTGTGCATGCAAGCTCTTCCACGTGATCTTCGACTTTGTGTCCAAAACAGAAGAAGTAGAAATAAGGCGTTATACTGGGTGGCATGCCATTGCCTTCCCAGTATTGTTTGTCCATGCTTATGAATATTGAGCATCAAACAAGGAAACAGCACATATCATTTTTAAAGTCTTTGGGATGACTGCCAGGGTTTGAACCACAGCCCTCCCAAACTCAGAGTGGATATTCTAACCATTATGCTACCAACTCTGGTCATACATATTGTTGAACCCGTCGGTCCTCCTGTTTTCCGGTAAGAACCAAATGGGTCGTATATCACGACCACAGACCTCAGTTAAATCGGTGGTTCCAGGTTGGGCCTTTGGTCTCCGCTAACTTGTCCGTTTGACCCGACGAGCCAACCAAGCTCAATGTCATTTAAGCACCATCGTCAAGTGCAATCGGGCCAAGTGAGCCGGAAATGGCTGATGCTGGCGGAGGGTGCGTGATCAATTACCCTCTAAGCTGGTATTACTTGACCACCTCAAGAAAACCACAGCAACAATAATTCACCCAGGACCGAGTCAGGTTTATTTAAAAACAGGCAAAACACATACGCAATTAATAAATGGCAACAAAATAATCGATCCCTTTCAAACCATTACTGATACTGCACACAAACCAATGAAGGAATGGAAACCTTAATTATCCTATCTTAAGGCATCATACACATGATACAGAGACAAAGGGTGGGCAAATGTTCCTGAATGATGAGGAGGGAGGGCAAGACTCCGGCCCAGTGAGTGCGGCGTTGGCTGGGTGAGGTGTGGCTTCTGCTCTGGGAACTCGGCAATAATGCAGCATCTGGCATCACATCTCCAGGATTCTCCGAGGTCAAAAGACCCGCTTCCGCCTGTGCACCCGTCTTTATAACCTTCACCACCCACATGATCGGTGACGATGCCCTCCCCCATCTCCTCCCTCCTCAGCCCCCACCCCCCCCTCCAACCGCTACTGCTAACAGTATCAGATGCCTAAGTAATCTTCTGCCTTAGCACCTGTTCATGGCTATATAGTGCCTCAGCCTAGCCGATGCGAGAAAGACACATTTGAGACAGATAACAGAGGATGGAAACATCAAATAAAGAGTCAATTGAGTTGATAATTTTAGACACACAGTTGGAGAGGGTCACCGTCTCCAATGATAGAAAATAGCGACATATCTGACATCATATTTAATTACTTTTATGCTTATCCTAAGCACTTAATAATGAAATAACTACATGATATGAAGTATTTAACTCCTAGGAGTCATTTCCACAACACTATATATAAAGGCCTATGCCCTTTGATCTTTTGAACCCTAAATCTAATAGGTTTATCCTTAAATATTATAATACATTATTCTGCCAAGTGTGGTTGATATCCCTGTCATGGTTCACAAGTTAAAATGGTAACAAGAAAACGATATCAAAAGGATTGACAAAGAAAAGCATAATACCTCCAGTTGAGGAGGCATAAAAATGCTGAAATAATGAGGAAATGCAACTTTAGTGAGTCCCATTAATGTTAGTGGAGGCAGCTACGTCTTGTCCACATGTGGCTGATAAACAGCCGACGTCAACAACATGGTTCAACCAATCATGTATTTGAGGTTTTCCTGTTGTCTCCACATCAATCTGCATCTCTCCATCCTGCTTCACATGTTGTTCTGCTTATCCTTCATCAAATACTTGTTCAATTCGAAGGAAGTTCAATTTCTAACAGGTAAGAAAAGAAAGATGTATCCATTGCTAATGAAGCATAACACAAACAACATGACCGTCATTTCCATCTCCTGAGCTTGCACACTTACCCTTAGGAATTGTTATTTTTGGATTTCTTATTCTCATTCCCTGTTTTTTCATGAAGTATTTTATTTCCCTCATGCCAGATTCATTCTTAACTACACACCCAGCCCTTCACTAAGAACCATAAACTTTATCTTTCCTTTCCTGCTCTATTTCTGTATTATTGCTATCATTTTCCCTCGTTATTAGTGTAGATGTCGCAAATATTGGACTAATCTTTCAAATGATGATACAAGCATGAAATTTGGCACATACGTACCTTTGACCATGTAGAAAAAGAGGAACTAAGTGGACAATTCAAATATTCAAAATGGCGGCCAAAATCCAAGATGGCCAACAGTGGCATCGTAAATGGCAAAAATCCTTGTCACATCATAGCATTTATCTGAGGTATCTATATCACGATTTAAATGTGAGTGCACCACTATAGCAAAAATGCAAGTAAAACTAGAACAGCACTGGGTAGAGCGCATACCTCCACCCGGTTGAACAATTTATGGTTTCTAGCCCAGCACTGATATGCTGCATATGCAGCAGGAGCTAAATTAAAATCTAATCAGCTTGTGCTTGTCACCTGCACAACTCATCCACCAAGTTTTGTCATAACCTGTCAACAAGTTTTTGAAATATTGTGCTATATAATGTTTTTGGTCCCATCTCTCAATGGTAACGAATCACTAAAAAATTATAGGATCCACATCTGGATCCTCACCAAATCTACTCAATTAGTCCTTATCACATAGCCAACATGTCCACCAAGTTTCATCTGAATTCATCCATAACTTTGTGAGATATCCTGCCCAAAGAGAGACAAACAGACAAATACAAAAATTTAAAAAAATTCTCGTATCTGGACCGGATCTTCACCAGAATTGAATGAGTTTGTCAATGGCAGACACCCAACCAATCCACTATGTTTCGTCCTCATCCATCGAACTTTTTGAGATATCATACTATGTATCGTTGTTGACCCGATCGCTCAATATCTCAGCACAGGTAAGTAAGGCATGTCTTTCACTCAACCGTCAAATTATTTCTGCTGAATGCATTTGACCTAGTTACAATTGAACATGCTCTTTGGGGTGCATTGGGACAATGATGCCATAACACCTCAAAATAAAAATGTATTTAAACTTACCTGGAGTTATTATAGGAGGCCCATTCCTCATACATAATTTGATTACTAGTAATATACATGCAATATTATTTTGATTAAACTGTAGAATTAGGATTCAGAGCAAGTTAGGGTTTGTTTGTCGGTCTTCACTATCACACCATCAATTTAGACTTTAGAAGGTGGATAATTCACATTTCCTGCAAACACCAACAGATTATTTTTTTACTTTCAATCATAAAGCCAAAATGGTTCGCAATAGGAAGTGAAAAAGTAAGATGCATACATGGTCAAACAAAGAAACAATAACACAAGCAGCTCTTATGGTACTGGATGGTTATACAATCTGGGAGACTGGAAAGATTTTGAGAATTACAGTCATCTCCTCAATGTTAAGTGACACATTGGAAGAACATGTGATAAACAACATCCGACTCGTTAGTTAAACTATGACAGCTGTCACGTTAATGCCATTGAAGAAAATGAATTAGAAGATGACTCAAATCTAAACATCATCAAGGATTCGCTATCATTGGAACAAGCTTTCAAACATTCTGATGTAAAACATTCCAGGTGGATTTTATGGTGCGGGGAAGTATGGGAAAAAGAGCAGGTAGGTTTTGTACAACTATCGTTCAAATCCTTCTCTATGTTGGGTTGTTATAATTACAATTTCAAATCTTTGTACCAGTGCGACATTTTAAATATATTTTCCTGCTTTATGTGATGACTGTTTTATGGCTTTATGTCACATCATTATCACATTTCCAAAAGGAAACCTGAAGATACACATCTTCACAGGCATACGAGCTCAGACAAGAAAAATATGAGTCACTTTTTGAGAATCTGGAAAGACATCCTGTGGTATAAATTCAAACAAAGAGCAATATTGAACAATTATCAAACTGGGCTTGCTGCAGTGCATCAGCAACCATAAGGTGATCAAAGATCATAGATCAAGGTTGGTTGAGCAGTTTACTACCATGAGCCGAGCAGCGAGGCACGAGTAACCATGTGTGTGGTGTAATCATTGCAAAAGGTAATGCACTACCAGCTTTTCTTAATATTCCACGTGTACATTACAGACCTATAATATACAGGATGATCAAAAAGGATCTACATGGCAATGTTGATGTTGCACACAACAGCGGTTGGATGTCCATCTTCATCGAACCCAACCCCTGCCTCACAGAAAGTCCTGTGATACTCCTCGTTTATTGTGGAAATCAAATCTCAATAAATATCTTGGAAAAAGACAAAGTAAATGACATCACCATGGTTATGCTCCAGCCACACTGGAGTCACAAACTTCAGCCACTTGGCTGAACCAGACAAGGCTCACTGAAGACATATGACAATATTGCACGTACTGCATGGCAAATGAGGAATTCTCGAAAACTTAGGACAACTTTCGACATTTCTGAGACATTATGTGAAACATTTCCATGAGCGTTTATGACAGAATATTGTCATCACAGGATTTTTTACAACTGGAATTTCCCCTTTCCAAATAATGTTCAATGATTGAGACAAGTTCCTGTTAACCTCTGTCACAGCCAGATTTTAAGATAAAAATGAGCAGATATGATTAATATTAGGAATAAAGGTTCAACTTAAAGGGGAAGTAAACAATAGAGTTTGCAAGCAAATTGTTAAATTAACTTTCAACATTACTTTAAAAGTTTTCAGATGGACAGGCAGAAGCCTCTTCACTCTTTTTGGACCTTGATAAAAACCACAAACTGGTCAAACTTGGGATATGTCTTAATCCTGAAAAAAATCACACACACTCACTCTTTCTCTCTGGGAGGAGGATATGGAAAAATCCTCCCATCAATTTTCTCAACAGCCCTCTCAAAGAAGTTCAGTCAATCATACTCTTGGGTCTCACTCTTAATCATGATCTTTCTTGGGCAAACCACATTTCAAAGTTGGCCTCCAAAGACAGCTGCCGACTGGGCATCCTAAGTCACACAAACTTCTTCCTTGGCACACTTGAATTCTCATGCACCTTCAAGGCCTTCATCCACAGCTATATGGAATACTGCTCTCCCCTCTGGGATGGCTCCCCAGCCTCACACCTTGTTCAATTTGATGCCGTGGACATCAAGGCCTTCAATGTCATTGGAATCTCCTGCGATTAAGCTGAGTCTATGGGCCTATCACTTTGCCATCGGTGGTGTCTCTGTCTTCTTCTGCCTCCTTTCTGGTCTGCACCCTCTGCCCTCTCCATACTTCCCCCCCCCACCCTCCCAACCAAAGTATATGCAGGGCACATGCAGTTCACCAACAACCTCCTTCTAGTGAAACTCAAAATCCAGAATCACTGCTCACCTCTACTCATGTGTTCCTCTTTTTTTTCTCACCTGTGGAACCAACTTCCACATTCATTTCCATCTCATTGTACCCTCGAGGTCTTCAAAATAGCTGTTAACCACAATTTCAGACCATCCCCAATTCAAAACCATGATCTTTCATACACCAGTTAAATCCCCCCTCCCTCTGCACCAAATTTTGCTTCTGTTTCCATTTTGTCAACCCTTTGTGTTTTCCCCTACCCTCCTCATTACTCACATCCCTTGTTTGTCCATCTCAATTTTGTCCCTTGGCCTGGCTGTTAGTGCCCCCCCCCTATCTTTCTGATGTTCCTTTTATGATGTTGCATTCTGATCCATTCTGTGTTTTTGCTCTTCTTTGAGCCTCGACTCTGATGACAAAGAAAAAGAGTCGAGCATATAAACCAGCTGGTCTCTGCGAGTCAATGGGCCATTTATCTTGGAAGGTTGAAACCAGTTATTGAAGTTTGTGATTTTTTTTTAATAACAGATTTTTTCCCGATTTTTCCAGGTCGATTGTAATGGACGAACACACCTGGGAGGCCAGTTTTCAGTAGGACTACTCTAGAAGGCCAGGTCAATCTGATATCTGAGTTCAAAAATTGCTGCCAGGACATTCAAAAATTCAACATTTAATGACAACCTTTCCAAACTGATGAAAGAGGAATGAATTGCACTTAAAACTCTCCAAAATCACAGACACATTGTCGTGTCCAGAGAGTTAAAACCCAACCTGGATGGATGGCAAAGCTTCTCCCTTGAAAGCTACAACCGAGACTCGGAGATGAATGCACGTGCATCAACGGGGCATCATGGCAGAGAGACGATCCATCCAGGAGTAGCACAGGGAGGAAGGAGTACAGCACAGGGATGCTGCACCAAGACAGCACAATGCTACAGTGTCTTAAAAGGAATACATTTAATAAAAAATAAAACATATTCAGAACGGATGACAATTCAAAAGGAAATGACAATAACATGAAATAAATAAATCCTACAGTGGTGGCCACACACACACACACACACACACACACACACACACACACACACACACACACACACACACACACACACACACACACACACACACACACACACACACACACACACACACACACACACACACACACACACACACACACACACACTCAATGGGGAAACAAAATGGAAGAAAAACCATCTTTTCAACTATTCTTGCACTTAGCTTGACCCAGAGCTGATCCTTGTGGAACTGGAATCGAGGTGCTTCTCATGTCGCGGGATGAACGTACGCCAGGAAATCCATGAGCGGCACTCCACATGAAGGCTCAAAGCCCCAGTGTAATGGCTTCATGTGCTCCGATCGTCCTCATTGATCCAACCAGAAGCAAAAGGCCAATGTTTAACTTCACCACGCGAGCCAAACTGCCTCAACATGGATTCAATGGCTGTGTAGTTCTCTTCGGTGTTCGATCAATCTCCACTCTCGCCTCTCGAAACAATGCACCTAGTGCCTCCACTCTGATTACAGCTCTCCAAAAATGCCAAGCCAACTCCTTCTTTAAAATGCACAACCTCTCCTGTGCGCTCCCTTTCTTTTGCCTCTCAAAATGCACCACAATATCCTCTTAAAATGTGAAAGCTCCCCTTGCACTCCACTTTTCTCTGTCCTATTTTATCCTCTCCCTCCGGGACATGGCCTGCTCCCACAAGACCTGGGAAGGAGTGTTTCTGCCTGCTCTGCTGGCTTCTGATGTCACGCCCATTAATCGTCCTTCGGGAACATGACTTCACTTGTTGTCAACCTTTGAAAGCGGGGCTTTCTGCCCGTTTGTTGTGGTTTCAGGGACGTGTTCCCCACCTTTATTGCTGATCTTTAAATATAAAAACATAGGGAAAAAATCAGAGAGCAATCACATAGTGAGGAACTTATTCTTACTCCCTCGGCTAATTAACACTGTGTCGTGACATGCAACACTTCAGCTCACAGATTCCCCACTGACTACATCGAGATGCTTTCTACTCGTCCATCGACCAAGCAACTTGACACAATGCTATTCCCTATTACATTTTTCCATCTACCCCCACAATCGTAACTATATTTTCAAATCAGCTAACAAAGGTAGTGCAGTAGTTGTTTGGTATAATTCACCAAAATGGTTCTTTTGATGAAAGAAAGCTCCAGCTCACAAAAAACTTGTCACGGAGGCTATTATTGATGAAATTTCTACATAGAAACTTCCTCTGACCACTTACAAACTGTCAGCATTCAAAAGGAGAAGACAAATTTACCTTACACTGAAGATTCACAAGCATAACAACACAGGCTATCCTATTATTTCTGCTTGGAGATCTCCTGCAAACTGATTTCTCGTTATCTGGACAAGACGGCTCATCTCATTCAATCTCTACCATATTTTATTGAGGACACTTATATGAGTTAAAAAAAAAGGATTCACCCACGATCAAGCTGAGTCTACGGGTTTCCTACAACTGTAAAACTATCACTTTGCCATCGTTATTGTCATTTTTCAGATTTTTAATTGCTTTCGGTTTCTCACCGACAGAAAAAAGTTGCATTCACTCTGGATATCAATTCTGTTGCACTGCCATCTCTAATGCCGAATAACTTTTGGCACTCAATTGTTTTGATCGTCGAGCTATCAAAGAATGAAGGACCGATACTCAAATTTGTTTATTTGGCCGGTACATGGAAGACAACATTGGCACATCATCCTCCGGTATATTAGAGCTTGATAAATCCATCAATTTTGTCAATTATTTACATACTGCCCTTGATTTCACATGGGAACATCAGATAATGGTCAGCACTTTCCTCAACAGTATGGTTTCCTTCAAAGGCAGCAGCCTCACCACAACTATCCATAACAAGCCATTACTGATTCTCATATTTATCTATTATATTCATCCTCTCTTCCTGCCATGTTAAAACGTCGATTCCATATCCTCTCTTCATTATGCTCCGTCGCTTGTGCAGTGATGATTCAGACATCAAATCAGAGTCTGATAAGATGTGTAAATCTTTGTGTAGTGCGGATATCCCATCGCCATCATGGCCACAGCATTAGACCGTACCCATGACATCGACAGATGGCTTTACAACCTTCTGAGCCAAGGACTGAAGACGCAATGCCATTTGCATTGATTAACGATCCTAATAATCTCTCAGATGAGATGATTCAGAGAAAACTCGAGTTGTCACAGAAAAATCCTGAAACAGCCTCAATTTCTCCACAACCACCTTCCATTTGTTTAAATGTGATGAGAATTTGCAAATTTTGCGAAGTTAAAGGACTTTGTCAACATTCACACGGTGACATTGAGACCCTTAGGTGATGTTATACAAAAATCACTGCAACACCTGCACTTTCATAAAAACAACCACCTCAGTTTCAGGAGGTAAAAGCTCTTCCAACATTATAACATTACTGATAACATTTCCACTGCTGTTCCCCCGATGATATCTTCTTCTTCTTCTTCTTTCGGCTAGCTCCCGTTAGGGGTCGCCACAGCGGATCATCTGTATGATCCGCATAGTGATTTGGCACATGTTTTACGCCGGATGCCCTTCCTGACGCAACCCTGGTCGCCTCTTACGACACAGGGATATGCTACACCTATTTTAACCGGGGTATACTTCCCCCAATGATATATATATATATATATATATATATATATATATATATATATATATATATATATATATATATATATACATACACACACACATACATATATGAACATGGCGTTGCCGGGCAATGCAGAGTCCCTCCTCACATCCCTTCCCCTCCCTCATGCTACCCTATTCCCTGCCTGCAACCACCCACCCCTCCATCCGGACTCACACCACACTCCTTCCCCTCCCTCCTTCTCCCACCACACCCCTGCCCCTCCCTCTTGACTCCTGTCCCTCCCCACCCCTTCCCCTCCCTCCTCCCACTACACCCCCTCCATCCTTTACTCCCACCCCTTCACACCCATCCTGCCCCCCTCTGGACTCTCACTCCTCCCCACCCATTCCCCTCCCTCTTCCCACCCCACTTCAACAAGACTCCCACCCATTCCCACCCTCTCCCCTCCCTCATTCCATTCATGATGTGACAGAAGAAATTGTGAATGTGAGTCAGTAACCAGCCCTGAACTGATCGAGGGTGTAATCATTGAATACTCATGCATTCCAAGTGAACGAATTAGAAGTAGGGATCGCCAGAGAAAGACAGTTTGAGTTTCTCACATTGGTTGTTATCTCCATCTGTAGGTTTCAGAAGGTGGGAAGAAGTTCTTCCAAAACTCAAAATCTCCACCTCCTTTTTCAGGAAAGGATCATTATTCATGAACCAAATTGTCAACTGGTTCATGAATCTTTCTCCTTCACCGCTAGCCCGCCATGCTTTATGAGCAGAAAATGCTTTGCAGGGAAGGATGATTTCCTTCTCCTCTAAGCTCCAGCTCTATTCATTTAATCTTCTATTCGCCAATTTGTCTGGAACTTTGTCGTTGTTGGCTGTAGAACAGGCGACACCTTTTTAGCTTTAAGCTTTGGTGTAGAGCTCCGTCCTATTGTGCGGCAGGGATTCCATCCCTCACTGGAGAAGGTGCAGTTATTATCTTCTCCAGCACACATTCTAGCTGCTCAGTGTGGCTGCACAAACTTAGGCCTCGGCCTACGAGGGGTCGTGTCCCTTTAGTCATTTTCTGTGACTGATCATCATTGTTTGGCAGTAAGTTTTTGCATATTTTTGTGAATCAGTGTGTTGGCCGGAGCATCCAGGGAAACTTGGCACTTGCACTGTAGAACCAGCCAGTTGTCACAGAGGCTCGTTCTCATAGAGACTCCCTTCCGCAGGTTCAGCCTTGACTCTTCGATTTTCCCCAGATGTGTACCACCCCTGAGTCCTTGAATTATATGGCTTATCTGGAATTATCTGGTTCTGGGGCTCGCCTCCTCAAGCATGGCTTGAGCTTTGTGGGTGCTGCCTCCCCATTGGTGGGCTCCCTTCGCCACGCAGTGCTCAATGATCATTCATTGCATCATTCTCCAATGGAGCCAATGATGCCTGGCCATCTGCAGTGCTTTGCTCTGCTGTTTCTTGTTTGTTGAGGAGATTTCCAATCCTGGTCTGCGCCGCTTTATGATGTGCTTCATGGGATTTGCACCGAGTTGAATGTGGCTTTTTGTAAGGTGAGTCAGTGTGTTGGCCGGCTGTTATTGAAAGTCAATGTTATTGAAAGAGATTGAGAGAGATTGGGAGAGAGATAAGGAGAGAGGAGATCGAGAAAGAGAAAAATTCCAAAGGGGTTTCAAATCTGCTACACAAACACAATACATTCCCCTGTCCACTGATACAATGGGAGAGGTAATTTAGCGAAACAAAATTGGTCTTTCAAAACTGTAACAAACATTTCTATATTTTCTTCTGTTCGTTATAATCCTTTTATCAACCGTGCAATTCCATTCTCTATTTGACTCCTGATCTCTGACCCAGATATTTCAATTTTTGACTTGTTGACAGAATAAAACCACCCTCCACTCAAATTAACACAAATCCTGAACAACACTGTTTCTACCTTAATGGCTTTGTCAGCAGGAAAAATTGCTTATCAGAAACTCGTGGAAAAAAAACAACAACAAGGAGCTGATTGATACTTTTGGTCCCCACCTTTTCAGTGGTATGACGACATATATCTGTGTAATATGAAAGCCAAATCTTGAACGATTTGGAAACATCGCGTGCACAAGGCAAGTTACAAGATGGTTGCCATGGCAACACAATTCAGCCAATCACAGTAGTGATCTAACCAGGTTGAACTAACCTCATGAGGAATAAATATCCACAACATGAAAGCTAAATGTTCAACTGTTTTTGAAATATCGTGTACACAAAAGTACAAGGACGGATGATCGGTCGGATGGACGGAGCTCATTTTAATGTCCCGCATCTCCGACCTTGTCGGAGGGGCTGGGAACAAAAATGCCTGGTGTTGGCTTAATGGTTAGGGTGGTGGGCTTGGGATCCTAGGATCCTGAGTTCAAATCCCACTTCGCTGTTGAATTAACACCAGGTGGGGTTGACTCTGCCTGTCATCCTTCCGAGGTCGGCAAAATGAGTGCCAGCTTGCTAGTATCCTGTGTCGGAGTGGTGACCCGTCCAGGATTGTGTCCAATAGCCAAGGAGACTGCTTAGCAGCACCAACGCTCTGCACAGAGTATGGTCCCAATGGATGGATGGATGGAAGGGGGACAAAACCCGTGACAAAGCGAATGGACAACATGAATAATAATTTCTGGCCAAAATTGGCAGTGACTAGGCATCATGTAATCAACTTTACACATCTAAGTTTCTGAAGAGCATGTGAACAAAAGCAAGACAAAAAGCATTCCAGTCTCACAATGGCAGGGATACACACAGGCCACTCTCAAACAGCTCTCTGCAGTGGTACAAAAAAAATAGAAGGCACGAAAAGCTTTAGCTTAGTGCACAGTGTTCACTCCTGTTGTGTAAAGGTTATTTCGTTTTCAGGCATTTGTATGTAATGTCGGCTTTTCAGGAATGTTGTGCCTTTTACTTATCGAGATGATATTTGCTGACATCTCACGTGTGTTTGAAAGACAGTCTGACACAGCGTCAACAGCTGATGATGCTCTCAGAGCAGGTGCTGATGTTCTGATCGTTCTTTGCCAAACCACCTCTTTCAAATACTGCTCATAAGAAAATGATGTCTGATAAGAAGCCTGTACTCTCCAGAAAGAACATTTTGGAGAGACAGAATGGATTGCAATTGGAAAAGGAGTTAAACAGGGGTCCATTCTCTCCTCTTGTTCAATCTGTATAGTGAGTACATCATGAGTACATCAAACTTGTATGAATATAGAGGCTGGAGTCAGGATTGGAGAAAGATGGATCAACTATCTAAGCCTTCTAAGGTATGCTGAGTATCTAAGTCTGATGACAGAAAGTAGAGAGGACTTGATGAAACTTCTGCAAACAGTGAAGAAGGAAAGTGAAAAATCTGATCTTTATTTAAACCTAAAAAAAGAATAAAATTTTGTCAACTGAGAATATCGATATGTTCACATTGGGAGAGCATCATATGGAAGTAGTGAAAAGTTTCATCTTCCTGGGTTCTAAAGTTGAAGTCGATGGAGAATGTGAAGGAGAAATAAATGGATGGTTCGTGTTGGGGAGAACAGCACCGTCAGGATTGATAAATATCTGGAAAGATAAAGATGTGACAAAATAAACCAAGGAGACGCGTAGCCTGGTGTTGGCTTCGCGGCTAGGGTGGTGGCTTGGGATCCTAGAATCCTGAGTTCGAGCCCCGTTGTCCGCTGAATTAACACCAGGGGGTTGACTCAGCCTGTCATCCTTCTGAAGTTGGTGGAATGAGCACCAGTATACGGGTAATAGGAGCACTGCATCAGTGGCATAGCCGCACGCCTCACCAATGATGCAACCAGCAGCCAAAAAGGCAGCAAACAATGGGAACCAAGGAGACACTGCTGAACACTGGTGTTTCCAGTTGCAATGTATGGATGTGAGTCGGGGAGAGTGAAGAAAGAAAGGAAGGAAGATTGACAGTTTTGAAATGTGGTGATCGAGACTGATGTTAAAAATTCCATGGAGTGCAAGAAAAATAAACAAATCAGTGTTTGAAGTCATAAGACCACCATCTATCTACAATTCCAGCAATGTGTGTGTGTGTGTGTGTGTGTGTGTGTGTGTGTGTGTGTGTGTGTGTGTGTGTGTGTGTGTGTGTGTGTGTGTGTGTGTCTGTGACCACTGTTTCTCGACAACCACTGGTCCGATCTAATTGAAACTTGCCAGGTATATTGCAGGGGCCTTGAGTATGTGCCTTTTCAAGGTTTGATATTAATCAGACAAATGATTCCCAAGTCATGGCCCTTTATTTACCAAACCAATAACAGGACACGTTGCTGCATAGGCGTGGCAGATGGGGAAAGGGCGCCTTCGTTAAGGCCCGGTCACACCTTGACGTTTTAGCCAACGTCTGCCGATTTTTGAATTTTTTTTCTAAAACGCTGGCACACGTTGAATACGTTATGGGTAAGTTTTGATAACATTGAGAGCACGCTGAAAAACACTGCCATACGTCGTTGTACGTTGGCTTTAAACGTTGTACTTTTTGGTTGTCCTCAAATTTTTTCATGCTTGAAATTTCACGACGTATGCCGGCGTATGACTCACACGTTCCGCTACGCTGGCCACAAGTTGTATGCACGGTCTGCGATCGTTGACGGACGTCAACACATGCTACTTGTAAGTTAATCATAAGTTGAGACACGCTGAGGTAATGTTTAGCATACCCGAAACTTATTTCTAACCTATGATTAACGTGTTGTTGGCACGTTACGCGATCGTTGCCACACATCGACAGACGTTACTTTTAAGTTACTCATAGGCTGAAAGACGTCGGTATAATGGATCGTCCTTGCTTCAGCGTCCACGGCCACGGCCAGGACACTTATTTGCAGCATTCTTCAAACTTTTCTTCGGCATGACGAGGATGTTCACACTTCGATGTCTTGCTTGGCTATGATTCCAATTGTCCATCGGCAGCGTCTATTTAAAATAGTCGAGTTTGAGCGTTTTAACACGTTCAGAAGAAACGCTTCAAATTTCAAAACCCCAGCGTCAAAAAACAAAGGCGAGTGACAGCAATTTAAATCGTTCATTGTAAACAATGAAAATATCTGAGTGGTACCGTTTAAAAGTCGTTGAGTGTAAAAAAAATCCAATTGTTGAGCGCAAGCGTCTACTTTCAATAGTGGAGATGCAGCCATTTAAATCGTTGAGTGGCAGCCTATGAATAGCAAACCATACGTCACTGGCAAAAATAAACTGCCGCACGATATGGATAAGTTAGGCTATCGTTGGGTATAGTTTGTGAACTCCAGCTTCACGATAATTATTCGTTGGTATATCGTATCTACAAGTAATCAAAGCGCTCTATGCACATTATTAGTTCATTGTGCATTTGTCCAACCCGTTATGAATAGACCTAAATCGTAAAAACAAGCTATAGCTCATTGTTGAAAAAGCCCCATAAAAAATTAGCTGCGAAGAACTTCGAACAATGGTGCAAAGACGTCTCCTACCCGTGGACACGCGGACGCAAGGACGATCCATCATAACCCACACCCTCCCCCTCACACTCACCTACTACTGCCAACATGAACAAACTACTACTAATACTAATACTAATACTGATACTGATACTGATACTGTTACTGCTGACATGGACAGCGACTCAAAAAGGACTCGAAAACACTGTTGGGTTCCCCTTTTATGAACACCACTTTTATATACCAATTCCCAAAACCGCTGGGAACACGTCTTTATATGGCAGTTGTAACCTAGAAACACGTTCATTTATTTTTTTTTGTCGACCGGAAGACGTCATTGGAATACGTCTACATACGTCGATGTGTGTTGGGACTACGTAAAGAATTGGTTCAAAGCATGTCAAACATAAGTTAGAAATAAGTTTTGCGTAAAAAATACATTACCGCGACATGTTTCGACTTATGAGTAACTTATAAGTAGCGTTTGTGGACGTGTGTAAGCGTCCACATATCCTGTGTACAATTTATCCCCATCGCATGCGGAACGTGTGTCATACGCCGAGTACGTCTAAAAATTTTGAACATGTTTAAAATTTCTTGACGTACTCAACTTACTACGACGTATGATAGGGTACTTTAGCGTTCTACTCACGTATACCAAACTTACTCATACCGTATTTGACGTGCCCCAACGTTTTCGACACATTTTTCTTAGGTCGGCATACGCTGGCAAGATCGCCAAGGTGTGACCGCGATGTTGTCACTTCCATTTCTACGGCAGTTATGATTCGAATCGTTGTGCGTCAGCCTTTTAATAGGTTACGTCACGACATCGTCGGCCATGCGTGCAACGCGCTATGCCTAACTTAGACTATCGTTGGGCATCGGTTGTGTAGGCCGACAACAGGTTCAGCATTCGTTGGTATAAGTTATCTATAACACAACGAAACGTTCTGTGTCCGTTACCAATGCGTTATACATAAGACCAAGTCGCTATGAATACGTCCGAATCTTTTTAAAAAAAAACATCAAAAGTTCAACGTAAGCCAGCGTTTTACATAAATTTTAATACGTCGCCATCACTGGCTAAAACGTCAAGGTGTGACCGGGCCTTTACCAATGACAGGACATGTTGCTTGGCGTTTTGCACCCACAGTATCTATCTTCTATTCTATCTATAATTCCAGTAATCTCTGTTTGTTTGCCTTTCAAAAGATTTGAAATTAATCGGACAAGTGGTTCCCAAGTTAGAGCACGTTCCCCATTATGGGTAACAACGTACAGAGTTCCAGATTGTGATGACTTACTGTATTCTAATAATTTCTCAATTTCTTATGCGCATTTATAGATAAACACAATGCCCCAATCCAGTCGTCGTTTACGAGAGCGAAGGAACGGCCTGTGTGTTTGTTTGAAAGTTTTTTTTTTTTTGCACGTACGGCCACGCACGTATGGCCACGCACGTACGGGCACGCGAGAGCGAAGGAACGGCCTGTGTGGTTGTTGTTTCTGGCACGCGGTTTGAAAGTTTTTTTGTGTGTGGTTGTTGTTTCTGGCATGCGGTTTGAAAGTTTTTTTTTGAGCAAAGAAAAGGCCTGTGTGGTTGTTGTTTCTGGCACACGGTTTGAAAGTTTTTTTTTTTTAATTTTCTTACACGTATGGCCATGCACGTACGGGCACGCGAGAGCGAAGGAACGGCCTGTGTTGTTGTTGTTTCTGGCACGTAGTTTGGAAGTTTTTTATTTTTTATTTTTTTTGCACGTATGGCCACACACGTATGGGCATGCACTAATGTATATAAGAAGCACTGATGTTAAAACAGAAACGGTCATACCTTGGACACATCATGCATGCAGAAAACAGAGGCTGGATAAGTCCACCATGCTGGGTGTGGTTGAGGGAAGAAGTAGAAGAGGCAGGTCCTACACAGACTGGATGGCATCTGAAATGGCATCTCCAAGAGACTCTGAAACACTGCTTTGTGATTGGTCATCCAGCATAGCTCACCCCCTCATTTCGCATTTACATGGGAGGGAAATCAAGGAGGTTTTTTTTACTTCCAAGTCAAGTCCATGGATGCATGTCCCACATGATGTTGATTGAACTGTCGAGATAAAAACAATTTTTTGTTTAATTTTAGGGGGTTGAAGAACCCATTATGAATTATTCTTACGCATCCTAACTTGATATTGTTGGTGAAGGCCATGGGCCAGTCATGACCAATGTTGCCTCCACACAAAGCTGGCTAAACAACTCAAAGTAACCAAGGTGCATCTCAGGTTTAACCACCGTTGTCTAAAACAAAATGCCCTTCCCAGGTCTCTGCGCTTCAGGTACCCCATGTCGGTAGAAGTGTGGCAAACCATGGAAGCGACAGGCCGAAGGTTTATATGTTTGTGTAATCTGTCTGCCACAATCACCTAATGAAGCGTGGCGTTCAGAAGCAGAGTATTGGTGATTCTATTGGTTCGAGGTTAACCCCAGAGCTATAGTCATGTGTGCAACATTGAGCCGAAAACTTCACCACGAATACTCGTGCTTCGACTTCGAAGCGCCACAAATGCAGATTGTCTGCTCTCAATGGAGCATCAGCACAGAAAACGTGCTATGCCTACCCCATACAGGACCAATGGGTATCAACCCTTTCGACCAAATAACTTTCAGAGGCACACGCAAGTTTACTGAAGAAAGGCCTTAATTTTGCAATCTCTACGAGTGGGATGCCAAAACGAGTGATTATATCACGTGTGGAGTCTGCCATAAAAGATCTCTCAGACTACGCAAAACACCTGGTGAGGTCGAGTGTGGCCATAACCTTGCTCAGCCCTCCTCGACCGAGCCATGAAAACTTGAACTTGAATCCAGAATAGCGATGAGGCCTACGGGAGTTATGCGGAATGGATGACATTGTGATGGTACCGGCAGACAAAGATGGTGGTTTAGGATAAATCCGTAGACCACACGAAGATGCTCGACCTCCTAATGGACATCAGTACAAGTGAACGTCTAACAGCTAACCAAAGAAAGAAAGAAGAGTGCATGCTGAACTCGCTGCTTGCCAAGATCAAAAGAGCAGGAAGATTAACGAAGGCATCATGTCGACATCTTTACAGTTGCAGCGGCGTGGCTCCAAGGGCTTATTGATTGCCAAAGATCCATAATGAAGGCGTTCCTTTACGTCTCATTTTATCCTGCATGAACGGAACAACTTATTCCCTTTCCAAACTTGTTGCAAATATAATCAAATACCTCGAGAGAGATACCCAGCTTGGATTCTGCAATAGTATGGAGTTTGTAGAACGGATGAAACAAACCACATTCGAGCCACCTGAAATAATGGTCTCGTTTGATGTCATTTCCTTGTTTACCAATGTGCCAACCACAATGGTGGTTGAGATTGTGGAAAAGCGGTTAAAATACAACAATGGTTGGAAACAAGCTGCAGGCGCGTTAAGCGCCAAAGAAGTGTGCGTCCTGGTCAGAGCGTGCCTATCAAGCACCTATTTTGTATTTGACGTGGTTTATAGTGGACAGGTTTTCGGCACTGCCATGGGCTCCCCCGTTTCAGCAACGGTGGCTAACATTGTAATGGAGGAGTTGGAATCACGTGATGCCATGTCTTTTCTTCGAGTGCCTCATATTTTGTTTTGCCATGTTGACGATACCTTCATCAGCTTCTTTAATGAGGCTGCAGACAACACTTTGTATGACATCAGTGGAATCTTTACATTTATGAAGTTCACCTGTGAGAAGGAAGTAAATACATCCATTCCTTTTCTTGACACCATGGTAACGAGGAGCCTTACTGGATCCCTGAACACTACAGTGGACAGAAAAAACACAAACCGACCGCTACCTTGACCTCAAATCATGCCACCAGATATACCACAAACGAGCAGTAATAAATACGATTGTGAAACGAGCACAAGACCTACCGTCCACATTAAATGGAAAGTTTCAGGAAATAAAACTTCTAAGGTGTGTGTTAAAGACAAGCAGCTATCCCGACCGTTTATGCCCAAAAACGAAGATGGTCCTAACAGCACCAGAGGTTTGGGGGGACCCAACAAGAACAATCAAAAGGCCTCTGTGTATTACCCTTCACACCTGGTGTGACACAATGTGTTTGTAAAATTTTGAGGACAGTGAGGGTAAAGATTAACTTCAGACTCATGTATACCGTCCGACAGGCCCTGAGCAAGGTCAAAGATAGAGTGTACATAGACACTCGGGCAAGTGTCGTGGACACAATTCCATGCAGCTGTGGAGCAGAGTACGTGGAAGAGACTGGAAGGATCTTGGCCCAACACCTCAAAGAACAGAGTAAGGCGTATTAATGCAACTATTCCTAAAGGTAGGCCATCACAAAGCATGGTGTCAGAGTTGGACACACTGCAGTCTGGGAAGATGTAAACCTTCTGGCTGCAACTCCAGATCCTGCCAGGAGACAGATGTTGGAAACATGGCACACAGGAAGTCAAACTCACCTCTGACAGAATAAATGGGTAGCCTTACCACAGGGTTACACTGCACTATGACGGAGGGGAAGTAATGCCCCACCAAGGGAAGAGACTAAACATATTGACACATGATCTTTGCTGATTGGGGTAAAGTCGCGAAAACACCGCCAATAATACCACCATCATGGCTCACCATTGGTCGGTTACCTTCAAGATTGACTGACATTTATATATATATATATATATATATATATATATATATATATATATATATATATATATATATATATATATATATATATATATATATATATATACACACACACACAACCATACACACAACTATACACACAAACACACACACTAGCAAATGCCACCAATCACTTTGCTAACGGGAATACTCAGAGGGGGGAAAAAAGAGGGGGGGAGTGAGGAGCTAGAGGGGAAGAGAGAGAGAGAGGAGGGAGTGGGAGCAATGAGGGGTGGGGAGTGAGGAGGAAGGGTGAGTGAGGAGAGGTGGGGGAAGGGAAGGCAGACATGCGGTGGAGGATTAATTATGATTCAGAGAGTCTCATCAAAACTATTCTGCATAGAACAACAGTGAAGAGGGAAACAAAATCATGTCTGAAATCCATTTTCTACCAGTCATACTATAAATACCACCCAGAGACAAACAACACATGGACACGTCCAGAGGCAAACACCACCAGGACGCGTCTGTAGCCAAGCCATCCGGACATAAACACCGCCCAGACATGTTTGGGGACAAACACCACCCGGACACATCCGGAGTCAAGCTGTTCAGACACAAACACCACTCAGACAGGTCTAGAGCCAAACTCCAGTCTGGACATCCATCCATCCATCCATTGGGAACATACTATGTGCAGAGCGTTGGTGCTTCCTCAGCAGTCTCCATAGCTATTGGACACAATCCTGGATGGGTCGCCACTGACAGTATACCAGCAAGCTGGCACTCATTTTGCCGACCTCAGAAGGATGACAGGCAGAGTCAGCCCCACCTGGTATTAATTGAACAGCCAAGTGGGATTTGAACTCAGGATCTTCAGATCCCAAGCCCACCACCCTAACCATTAAGCCAACACCAGGCATAGCCTGGACATGTCTGGAGCCAAACTCCCATCTGGACATAAACACTGTGCAGACAATTTTGGAGACAAACACCACCCTGATGCACCCAGAGACAAACACTGCCAATACACGTCCAGAGGTAAACTCCCGTCCAGAAATAAACACCGCCCGAACACGTCCGGAGAGAAACACCACCCAGACATAATTACCGTCCGGATACTGACAGAGACAGAGAGAGAGAGAGAGAGAGAGAGAGAGAGAGAGAGAGAGAGAGAGAGAGAGAGAGAGAGAGAGAGAGAGAGAGAGAGAGAGAGAGAGAGAGAGAGAGAGAGAGAGAGATGGGTGGGGGTAGGGGAGTAACCAGGGAATACACACCCACCCACCCACACTCACACTTGGCCGATATTGGCAATTTTTCTGGAATCGGCAGGTTGAAGTCAGTGTGATTTCCAACTATAGTATGTACTGTAAACAACCCAGAAACCTTGAGTATCTTTCACCAAAAAACAACATTGCATTTATATAGACGTTTCAGGGATATGTTCACAACCATTAATCTTTGTAAACAGCTGCGTGTGACGGGTGGAAAAATATTTGGCTCGCTATTTTAGAAAACACATCAATACAGCAAACAGTTTGAAAATTGGGCGTTATCAAATATATTTTGCTTTCACTCACAAAGAGAAAGCATATAACCCTTGTGAAGCACACCCGATAACCAATTGCTTTAGAAACAGTCACGAGGACAAAGGAAAACCTGATAGAACCTCCATAAGATATGGGATGAAACTTTGCCACCATGGCACCCGTAACAAGCATGGCATGCCCACACACCCTCGGAGAGTCGCCAGTTATCCAAATCTACCCATATGTACCACACCACGTCTGTGTGTGGTGTATATATATACCTTTACCTTGTAGTAACTGTTGAATGTACATCCCAATCGGGATACAAACTGTACCCCTATTGACTGGAGGGTGCTTGGCAAGTGGCTTAAGCACTCAAGCAAGCACTCCAACGGAACACCTGGCGAGGAAAGGGATTACCAATTGCCGTCGATAAACGCATTCACCCGGAAATGCCCAAGCAATGACCGAATTGAACAAATAAACACATTTCGTTACCAGTCATAACTACTGTTAAGTTCAATTCTGGAGCTTAAGTTTTGTAATTCAGCTTAGTTTAAGAGATTCCTTGAGGTTATGGCATGTGCAGAAACAAAATAAAGCCACGAATGCTGGTGTCTCCAGGCGTTTATACGCATTGCAATGTATCCAGCGATTTGTAGCTATAACGAACAGACATTCGATAATATAAGTGAGGAAAGTGAAAAATAAACTTTATTATTAAAAAATTATTGCGGCTTGTTCCAAGTAAAGGTATGGTTGAGCAGGCCAAAAATATGGTTGCTTCAGGCCCCAGCGAGGTATCCCAGGATATGTCTTGAGACCCCATCGAAAGCAGTGGCCAAGAATGTGCCTGATGAAGGATATAATTAAATAAGGCCGTTAATTATCTTCAAAACGGGTATTTTAATGAACCCAAACATCCAATTTTCACTCTTGCACTTCCTTGGAAATTCCCTTCGTATGCATGCAAAGTCTCAGACTGCTAAGTTCCATGGTTTTGGAGTTATGGAAATGGAGGACACACACACACACACACACACACACACACACACACACACACACACACACACACACACACACACACACACACACACACACACACTTCTTAGTATAGATTACAGAAGCCCTTAATTTAATCTCTCATTGCTCCAGCTTAACACCACAAACCCATTCTGTAACTTCTCTGACCAGCTCTTGATTGTCTCGCTCCAGCTGATCATATTTTATGAATGGCGCTCCTTCTATGTATCCATGAGGCGTTAGAGATTCATTTAACCATTGGTAATCGTTCGTAACTGAATTCACAGAGTTCATTCTGCTCGTGCCGTAGAACAGATATGTCCCTTGTGTCACACATGAGTGTCTGCAGAGGCTTGCCACATTGATACTGAGCTTCTGAAAGTTGTACTTATTTTGCTGCACTTGCTATTCAAGGAGTGACTGTAGGTTTTGGATCACGAGGGCCACATACCTCCCTAAAGGCCTCTGTCATTTGAGTTTCACCATTATCGATGGCCTTATGCACATGCACCATTTCAAGGTCATGGCTTCATTCTAAATCACTCATTATACTAAAATTACTGACTGAATATCTGAGATATGAATGATAACACAATATAAGCAGTCAATATAATCAAACACTGCAACAACAATAAAGAGTGCACAGTAACGTAACCGGCTTAACAGTCCATATCAAAACGTAGTATGAAACAAACAAGAATAAAGTTTGAATCGGATTGTGAACGGTGTATTTGTATACACTGGGAGCCTACCTAAGTTTAAGGCTATAATCAAGCTGTTCTCAAATAGGAAACAACAAGTTTGCATTTCGAGAACAGTCTGAAAAAGTCTCTTCCTTTTAATCGCAAACGATTTGTTAGAGAATTGTTTTTGTTGGAGAAGATTGTCGGAGAATCTTTTCTGTAATCCACACATGTGAATGTCTCAGTGTTGATTTCCCAGTGAACAGGTTACACCTACGCCTCCAACCCGTGAGCATCCATGTTTAGTGCAGGAACCTGATCGATGAACTTGATTGTGACGTTAACCAGTGTTGGCAAAGATTGGCAAAGGATGCGTTCTTCAGATGTTTCACTGCGACAATAGCTAGGCACCTTATACGGAGGTCTATAAGGACATGCACAACAAGGCAACGCAGACAAAGTCTGATGTGTCTGATGACCCTAAGCCAGGCACCAGACATCGACATAGACGTCATATCAATAACCTCCAACGCCCTCCATCATCATCATCATCATAATCATCAGTAAGTATAATTTTAAGTGTTTTTCATTTTTACGAGTTGAGGCGAAAAAGTCAAAACATTTTAGAGTTGTTTCCCTGAACCATATTTTTCCAATAATGTCTTAACCCTTTGAACCATTTCAGCCATTTTACCAGCCATTATTTAAACCTCCATATATCCGAGCGGCACGTTTCCCAGCCACTAATCAAACCTCCATGTACCCGAGCGGCACGTTTACCAGCCACGATTTAAACCTCCATATTCCCGAGCGGTACGTTTACCGGCCACTATTCAAACTTCCATATACCAGAGCGGCATGTTTACCGGCCACTATTCAAACCTCCATATACCAGAGCGGCATGTTTACCGGCCACTATTCAAACCTCCATATACCAGAGCGGCATGTTTACCGGCCACTATACAAACCTCCATATACCAGAGCGGCATGTTTACCGGCCACTATTCAAACCTCCATATACCAGAGCGGCATGTTTCCCAGCCACTATTCAAACCTCCATATACCCGAGTGGCATGTTTACCGGCCACTACCACTATTCAAACCTCCACATACTCGAGCGGCACGTTTACCGGCCACTATTCAAACCTCCATATATCCGAGCGGCACGTTTACCGGCCACTATTCAATCCTCCATATACCCGAGCGGCACGTTAACCAGCCACTATTCAAACCTCCATATACCCGAGCGGTACGTTTACCGGCCACTATTCAAAACTCCATATATCCAAGCAGCACGTTTCCCGGCCACTATTCAAACCTCCATATACTCGAGCAGCACGTTTACCGGCCACTATTGAAATCTCCATATACCCGAGCGGCACGTTTACCGGCCACTATTCAAAACTCCATATACCCAAGTGGCACGTTTACCGGCCACTATTCAAACCTCCATATACTTGAGCAGCACGTTTATTGGCCACTATTCAAACCTCCATTTACCCGAGCGGCACGTTCACCGGCCACTACCACTATTCAAACCTCCACATACCCGAGCGGCACGTTTACCGGCCACTATTCAAACCTCCATATACCCGAGCGGCACGTTTACCGGCCACTATTCAAACCTCCATATACCCGAGCGGCACGTTAACCGGCCACTATTCAAACCTCCATATACCCGAGCGGCATGTTTACCGGCCACAATTCAAACCTCCATATATCCAAGCAGCACGTTTCCCGGCCACTATTCAAACCTCCATATACCTGAGCGGCACGTTTATTGACCACTACCACTATTCAAACCTCCATTTACCCGAGCGGCACGTTTATCGGCCACTATTCAAAACTCCATATGCCCAAGTGGCACGTTTACCGGCCACTATTCAAACCTCCATATACCTGAGCGGCACGTTTATTGACCACTACCACTATTCAAACCTCCATTTACCGAGCGGCACGTTTATCGGCCACTATTCAAACCTCCATATACCCGAGCAGCACGTTTACCGGCCGCTATTCAAAACTCTATATACTTAAGCGGCCGGTTTACCGACCAGTATTCAATCCTTGATTTATCCAAATGGCACGTTTACCGGCCACTATTCAAGCCTACATATACCCAAGTGGCATGTTTACCGGCCACTATTCAAACCTCCATATACTTGAGCAGCACGTTTATTGGCCACTATTCAAACCTCCATTTACCCGAGCGGCACGTTCACCGGCCACTACCACTATTCAAACCTCCACATACCCGAGCGGCACGTTTACCGGCCACTATTCAAACCTCCATATACCTGAGCGGCATGTTTACCGGCCACTATTCAAACCTCCATATACCCGAGCGGCACGTTAACCGGCCACTATTCAAACCTCCATATACCCGAGCGGCACGTTTACCGGCCACAATTCAAACCTCCATATTTCCAAGCAGCACGTTTCCCGGCCACTATTCAAACCTCCATATACCTGAGTGGCACGTTTATTGACCACTACCACTATTCAAACCTCCATTTACCCGAGCGGCACGTTTATCGGCCACTATTCAAAACTCCATATACCCAAGTGGCACGTTTACCGGCCACTATTCAAACCTCCATATACCTGAGCGGCACGTTTATTGACCACTACCACTATTCAAACCTCCATTTACCGAGCGGCACGTTTATCGGCCACTATTCAAACCTCCATATACCCGAGCAGCACATTTACCGGCCGCTATTCAAACCTCCATTTACCGAGCGGCACGTTTATCGGCCACTATTCATACCTCCATATACCCGAGCAGCACGTTTACCGGCCGCTATTCAAACCTCCATATACCCAAGCGGTATGTTTACCAGCCACTATTCAAAACTCTATATACTTAAGCGGCCGGTTTACCGACCAGTATTCAATCCTTGATTTATCCAAATGGCACGTTTACCGGCCACTATTCAAGCCTACATATACCCGAGCGGCACGTTTACCGGCCACAATTCAAACCTCCACATACCCGAGCGGCACGTTTACCGGCCACTATTCAAACCTCCATATACCCAAGCGGTACGTTTACCGGCCACTATTCAAACCTCCATATACCCGAGCAGCACATTTACCGGCCGCTATTCAAACCTCCATATACCCGAGCAGCACGTTTACCGGCCACTATTCAAAACTCTATATACTTAAGCGGCCGGTTTACTGACCAGAATTCAATCCTTGATTTATCCAAATGGCACGTTTACCGGCCACTATTCAAACCTACATATACCCAAGCGGTACGTTTACCGGCCACTATTCAAAACTCTATATACTTAAGCGGCCGGTTTACCGACCAGTATTCAATCCTTGATTTATCCAAATGGCACGTTTACCGGCCACTATTCAAACCTACATATACCCGAGCTGCCGGTTTACTGACCGCTATTCAATCCTCAATTTTTCCGAGCGGCACGTTTGCTGGCCATTATTAAAATCTCCATGTACCTGAGCAGCACATTTAGGCTGAAGTCACATTTGCTCTACGGCGAGGATACGGCAGCCGTTCGCCCTCTGAATTGACTGAAACGTGCGGAGGCCGCAGAGGTGGACTTAGGGTGGCCTGACGCCGTTTGGCTATCTTTTACAGGCCGTAGGGGTCGCCGTGGAATTATAGCGCGGAGTTATAACTTTTTTCATTTCTACGTTGGCCGTAGCAATTCGACATGCCGTAGTTGTGACGTACTTGTGTTCCACGTCGACCGTACGTAGGGCGTACGGTGGACTTGCGTTATTCGTGCGGCTGCCGTAGTCTCTTATCAATGAAAAATGAATTTTCCCCTAAAAACCGAACACATTTAAAAAAAACCGAACACAAAGTGGCGTTCATGTTTGTTCACGTGACTCCCCCGCCTGTTCGACCCGCATCTTCACGCTTTGTTCATCCAGTTCGTCAGTGGAAGTCCTCGTGAAAGCATCTCTCGTGTGTCGATCGATACTTTACCTCGTGTTTTTGCCTTGATTTGTGCTGCTTTTTTTTAACTGATCTTGTGTTTTAATTAATAACAAAAAAGCAATCCGATCACGTGGTATGACGGACTCTCGGGCAAGGATTTAGTTTCACAGAAAAACCGTTTGTAATTTGGAATATCCATGATTACCTCAGCCCGATGCGTTTGATGAAAGTGATTGTGGTTCTGCGGGCATCATGTTTGATGAGCTGCCCTGGGGGCAGCGTCGCAGAGTGCACGAGCGATCGGAACCCAGGCCGGAGCTCGAGCCTGTGTGGACCTTTGGATGTGGTGATTGTACCAATTTACATACAATACACCGCCACCGAAGGTCATTTACTCATCTTATTTTACCTTAAACATGGGGAATTTCAGTTTAAAGTGTCTTGAAAGTGGGTTTTCTTGGGGTCCAGGAACAGAATAATTCACTCCATTATTTTTTATTGGGAAAATAGTTTGGGAATCGAACATTTTGCAATCCCAACAGCCTCCTGGGACGAATTCAATTCGGATTCTGGGGGCACCACGTACTGGTATGTTCCGAACTGTTATATTTTTATTTCAGTAAAAAAAGAACTGGGAAATATACCCACTCGTTACTGTCAGTCTGGCCGCACGTTCACCTTCGGGCTCCCTGCAGTCGCCTTACGGACACCTTGAGGCTACCTTGCGTCTGCCTTGCGGGCACCTTGCGTCTGCCTTGAAAATCATATGGCCGCCGCAGGGACGCCCTCAGTTCACCGTGCGACATCAAATCAAAGACCGTACGGTACCACCACGTTTTCAGTCTCCACAATTTCTAAATACCCCGTGTGGCTACCCGAAAAATAAAAACATATGTGACTGCAACATTGTGTGACCGTGGAAATACTGCGGCTGCCCTATAATTGCTAGTGGCCGTAGATTTTGGAGACCCCACGGCCGCCGTGGCAAATGTGACTTAGGCCTAACCGACCGCTATTCAAACCTTGATTTATCCAAACGGCACGTTTACCGGCCACTATTCAAACCTCCATAAACCCGAACGGGCGGTTTACTGACCGCTGTTCAATCCCCAATTTACCTGAGCTGCACGTTTGCCGACCGCTATTCAAACCTCGATTTACCTGAGCAGCCGTGTTTTTATCCAGGCACCCCAGGGTGGGGAAGCCGAAAGTCCAAGGAGATCAGGGTTCAAAGGGTTAACTTCACCCATCACAGTTTTATCAAACATGGGGTTTTGCAAGAACATAACCCCAGCGAATGGGAAGGGTCTACTGTCCACATATTATACATATCATATAAACTAATGTTGATACTTAATTATACAAATTATAAGTGACGTATTATAGATGCTATATCACACACACACACACACACACACACACACACACACACACACACACACACACACACACACACACACACACACACACACACACACACACACACACACACACACACACACGCCCATGTATACTTTGAGACTTGGTAAATCTTTGTTCCATCACATGAAACCCACCCAAACACACACAAACACGCACAGGACCGTGGATACTTATAGACTTGGTAGGTGTTTGTTCCATCACATGAAACCCACCCTTGGGTTTAGATAGCAGACACAACAACCAAGCCACACACACACACACACACACACACACACACACACACACACACACACACACACACACACACACACACACACACACACACACTGGGTGACACATTTTTTCTCAGCATTACTTGGTGGACATTAAATATCCTATGGTGTTATTCAGGTGGAGTAGGCAAGTTAATTCCAGTGCCCTACATGCTCATATCCTTTCCCATCCATATATGTATCATACATAAAATATATCACATTATCAAATATTTATCTCTGCCACCAAAAGTGGATGGAGGGTATGTGTTAGCCCCTGTCTGTTTGTCAGTGAGCAGGATATCTCAAAAAGTTATGGACAGATTCAGCCGAAACTTGATGGACAGACTGGGTGTATGACAAGGATGAATTTATGAATGTCGGCGCACACATCTTTGGCACTTAACGCGCCTGCAGATGTTGATGAAGATCTGTGTCCGATAAATTTTAAGAGATTCTTCACCATTGAGAGATGGGGCCAACAACGATATAAAAAGCACATTAGTTCAAAAAGGTGTGGACGGGTTATGACAAAAGTTGTTGAATGAGTTGAGTCAGTGACAAGAACAGGCTAATTAGATTTTGTTTAAGTTGCGGATGTAGATTTGACATACCAGTGGGATACAAAACGTAAACCGTTCAGCTTTGGCAGAGTTATGCACTCTATCGAGTGTCATTCTCGTTTCAACCCTGTTTGTTTGTTTGTCTGTTTGTAAACAGGATATCTCAAAAGGTTATTGATGATTTGGATGAAACTTGTTGGACAGGTTGGGTCCTGGAAAGGAAGGACGAATTGATTAGATTTTGGTGTGGATCATGATCATGATAATTTTTTTTTAATGTTGCTTCTCAATTGAGAGACAGGGCTAAAGCAATATATAGCACGGTATCTCAACAAGTTATGGACGGATGATGACAAACTTGGTTGATTGACTTGGGTAGGTGACAAGACCAAGCTGATTAGATTTTGTTTTAGGTCCAGATGCAAATCCAGCATATCATTGCTGGGCTAGAAACTGTAAATTGTTCAGCTAGGTGGAGGTATGCACTCAACCCAGTGCTGTTATAGTTATCCCATGTGATTGATGTATGTATATATCTGTTTAGTGTTGATGTGTCATGCTATATAATTAATTTTTCTTTGTCTCCAAATGAGACCCTGACATTCCAAAGGCTGATGGAAGTGAGCTCAGTTGGATTAAACAAATGAAAGTAACTCAAAAACAATGTAACAAACATAAACCACAGAATTGACTCATTTTAAAAATACTAGATGGTATTCAGATAATACATACCCCATGCAGTGTTGAGAAGGACTTGGTGTGAGCCAACTCTTGCTTTTTTAAGGTTTTTTTTTCTTTGACCCA
>NC_140974.1:29343326-29378326 GCF_056783735.1 Eptatretus burgeri | reverse complement strand
AACTTACCAATAACCTTTTCATTCTTTTTGGAAAATAACTCACTCTTCTTGCTGAAATTACTTGTATCATACACTCCAATATTTTTCTTCATATCTTCATAAACATCATCAGTTTTTATATCTAGGATAAAACTATCAGTATCCATATACAACAATGAAACATTTTCACCATACTCTTTCTTCAAGTCATTATACAAATAATCATACATCAATATCTTTGATAAATCAAGAACTGCTGCTCCAATATAAATTGGTTTATCCATTACAATACTTTCCTTTTTCATATGAATTGCAGAAAAGTTCTCTGAAAAAACCTCTTCTCTCTCAAAACTTGGTTTATTTATCAATCTCGAAGCTTCTTTCCAAGATGTTGCGAATCTAATGTTTTGCCTGTTTCTAACATTTTCCATAGTCTTTCCAAATACAGCATTATTCATTAATTTATAAAAGTCCCCTTCAAATTTTACTTTTGTATTTGCTCTCATATCTGTATTGAATTGAATATACTTTTTCACCCAAGGACTTTGTTTAAATTTTAAAACTCTATGAATTTTAGCTACTCTTAATCCTTCTCTCAAAAACTGTTTTAAGCTTCTCTGATGCAAAACATATCCCTCTTTATCATAGAATGTTGTTAATAACTTTTCTGTTGATTTACCTTTAATATTAAAACTTTTATGATAATCACTTAACCATTCGTTCTTTGGAGTTTCTTTCTCACATGCAAAAGGAAGATCTTTATGCTTATTATGAAGATCACTCGGGTACCTCAAATCAACTTCAAAATAATAACCTTCTTCTTCGTCATTCAATTCCTCTTGAGAAGAAATAACAATATTCATCAAAGCCTTTTCATAATCCTTTTCTTCCACCCACTCTAATATACCATAAGGTAGAGATTGAGACATTGCCCATCCATACAAATTATTAGCATCAAAATACATCAAATAATTACTATCTTTTTCACTATCATAATTTGGGAGATATTTATTATTTGCTTTCGCATATCTTTTTGAACATACTTGTGATATTCCACCTCTCTTGGACTTCTCAATCATCAAAAGCATATCAACATCACTGATTAAATCTATATCTTGTTTTGTCATTTTCAACATTGCACTCCAAGCTAAACCAGGAGCTGTGAAATAGTGGGCAGGATCTAATCCATAACAATTTTTATTATGACAGAGTGATCTAAAAGCTTCAAACACATCAGCTAACAATAAAACATCTGTTTTTAGATATAAATCGTGATATTCTCCAATGTTCTTTATCTTAAATATTTTCCATATTTCTTGTGCGTGTTTATATTCCTTATCACTTATCTCTTCTTCATAAAGGTTATTATAGAAACTTTCTTTTGAAGGAAGTTGTGTTTCTTTAAATCTCATAAATGAATCCATATAATCATAAGGATAAATTCCCTTACTTGTAAGAATTTTCTCTTTACTTTGAGTTTCATTCCTTGTTTGAATTTCCTCTCTCGTAAGAATTCCTTCTTTAATCAGAATTTCATCTTTAATCTGAATTTCCTCTTTAGTTCGAATTTTCTTTATAATTAGAATTTCATCTTCAGTTAGAATTTCTTCATTAATTAGAGTTTCCTCTTTACTTTGAATTCTCTCTTTAATCTGAATTTCCTCTTGAGTGAGAATTTCCTCTTTTGGAAAGAATGAATTAAGATTTGGAAAAGAGTCCGTGGAGCTTAGATTTGATGCGAGGTAGGCTAGTGGTGTTCCCATAAACTTGTAAGAATCAAGAAACCGAATACGAGTTATAGGTTTTGTGAATATCATTTTTGTAAATGAAATATACTTTTGACTTGTGTTTGTTATGGCAGAAATATTCCCTGGTGTTTTTGAAAGTTCATTTATAAATAGATGTGTATCATAGTTGGCGCTGTTGTGAAGAAAGACTGGAATAAAAGAAGGTAATTTATAATTAAGATTACAACAGGAATGAGCGGGACCTCTATATTTACCAGTAAGATGACAATGGTCTCTAACTTTAGACTCCTTAATTTCCCCTCACAAATATGACAGATATTGTTCATTCTAAATTCTAATTTTTCTTCTTTGGTTAATTTCATCGGTTCATTTGTTTCTTTCATTAATTTAGTGAGTCTTATACAATCCTTTTCTAATCGTTTTACAAACTCTTGTGAAGCATTTTTTCCACGATAATGTTAAAGTTTGTTATACTTTTCTCCAACAGATGATTTGATATAATAACAGAAACCACAAGGAATATGTTTTTGATATTTATTTGTATATGGTTCTTTTGGATTAGGAGAAGCAGTATTTATCTTTTTAAGGATACATTCAAAATCAGCGTATATCACAAATGGGTGCATGATAGATTTATTATAATCTTCAAAATAAATCTTTTCACCAGGTTTAGGCATTGTAATTACAGCTGATTTATGATTACTACAATATTTTGAATGTTGTTCTAATCGTTCTTTTGTATGAAATGAATTAAGACATCGCTTACAAGGATATATTTTGTTTGCTGTTCTGAATACCTGAGAAGAGATTAATCTTGATAAATTATTGATGTATGTGTAATGTGAATTCTTTCCAACACTAAAATATAAAAGGTCAATGTGTGTTTCTTCATTTTTATAGTTGTTTGAAATTTTTAATATTTGAACTTTGTTTGTATCCGTTAATCCATATACATTAATAGAAAGATTATTCTTTTTCTCAAATTTAGGAATATCTGTTAGTGGCATTGGGAATTTAAAATCTTTAATGTCCAAGGTATTCTCATATTTCATATATTGTTTTACTCTTTCTGAATTACATTTTGGTGGATGAAAGTGAGCAAGAACAGACCAGAGAAAACATTTATTATCATTGTTCTTAATATTAACAACTGCCTTCTTTCGTTTTATTTCTTTTGGTAATTCAATATAAGAAGAAGCTTTAAGAGGGTTTGATTTTAGAATGTGTATATCTAAAAAGATGACTTTTTTAATATTGAATCCACTTCCTACCACTGTATTATCAACATCCTCCTCTTGTCTTGATAGTTCTTCATAAACCCCACTATTCAAAAAATCTTGAAATGATGTTATAAAATGAAGACCTGTTCTCATATAAGGAGTATGTTCTTCATCTTGTCTTTTCATATTCATTTTCACTCCCATATAAAACTTTAAAGTTTTCATTTTTTTAATGTCTTTTTAATAAATTTTTCAACATCGGGTTTCACTATTTCAATTGATTCAGCTATTGATGATGGACCGGGTTCTCCAAATTGAAAAATCCTTATTTTTATATGCCCTTTAAATGCCTCATCAGTGTTTTTAATATAATAGTCTCCCTTTACTTTAAACTCATTTTTCTTGTGTTTTTGTGATTGAAGATGTTGATTATAACTACTCTTCAAAACATCCTTTGAACAGATATCACAATGTTTTCTTTCCAACTCAAGAGGAGATATTTGATGAAATAGATTAAATGTGTGTTTGTTGGTTCGGAGGTGTTTTCTATAATGTTTATATTCGTGATTACAAACATCGCAGTACGTTGTATTCACCATATTTATAGAATAAAACTTTGCTTAAACTAAAATTTTCTTGATGAAAATTTCGTTTAATTTATAGGTGAATCTGTGCTTAAAAACATTTTATCCTCCAACTTTTTCACTTAATAAATACAATGTTTCAAGACACAAAAGACAAGTTTCAATCAATCTCTTCATCTGTTAAAGATACTGAGAAATATGTCAAGGATGTAAAATTGAACAAAGATAAATATAACAACTATTGGATAAAAACTATTATGGTAAATAATATGAGTTCTTCAATTTCCTTCAGTGGAAGGGCTTTTAGTATACCTGGTAGAACATCAATTAAAGTATCTCTAACAAAAGTTTCTCCTCTCCTTCTAGTAATATATTCAAAACTAGAAAAAGCAATGAAACAAGAAAAAGTATCAAAGAACAAAAACCTTATGGATGAAGCTTTAGAAAGAAAAGATAAGACCATCTGTAATATGCAAGGAGAAATTTGTATTTTTTTCAACAACCTTAAAGATGTAAATCCTGATGAAATAAAGGATGTTAATATATCAGGTGAAATGACATTTCGTTCAATAGTAGTTAACGATAATTTTAAAATTACCTTTAATATAAAAAATGTTGTCGTTGAATCTGATAATGAAAAAAAGTATATCGATATCGATGGTAATATACAACTGAAAGTATAGATGAATTTCAGTTTAAGTAAAGTTTTACTTTATAAATATGCTAGACTTTCCTGATTCTCCATATGACAAATTTGAGAATTGTCCTGCGTGTGAAAGACGGGGATTAAACACAGAGTCAAAAGCCTATAAACAATGTATATTCTGTGATTATCTTCTAATTAATGATAATAAAAAACATAAAAAGGAAAATAATTCTTTTAGATTTACACCAAAAATGAATTACTTTACAAGATTGATTAGAGAAATGAATGTAAAGTATGAGGATGATAACACACCTTTCCTTACAAGGGAAGAAACTGAACGTATAAGAGAAATGTTCAAAGGATTGTTGTTGTATATTATTCATGGATGTAATTTTCAGGGAAATATCAACACAAGATATTGTATAAATAAAATAATGGATTATCTTGAAATTAAACCTGAACTTAGGATAAAATATAGAGTTTCTAAAAAAGCCAATAAGAAATTAAATAACCTGTTTTTCAAATATATAAATGAATGATTTTTTACCTATTTGGGAAAATAAGATAAAATTTAACAACCATAAAAATCTCCCAAATTCATTAAGATGTCTCATAGTTGGTTCAAGTGGATGTGGAAAAACCTGCTTACTTTTAAAAATGCTCCTCACTCCCAACTTTTTAGATTATGATAATTTAATAATTTTCACAAAGTCGAGTTTTCAACCAGAGTATCAACTACTCTCACAAGGTTTTAATGCTGGTCTTCAAAAAGAAGATATAATAGGTTTAATTAAACGTCAAAAAATCCTAAATGATTATAACATTGAAGATATAATTCAACTATTTTGTGATACACAGAGATGTAAAAAGAAATCAAATCTTATAACTTGTATTCTTAGTGATAATACGGATGATATACCGTCTCCCCAAGATTTGGATAAATCAAAAAGAACCTCGTTATCTTTGATGATTGTGTTAATGAGAGAAACCAAACGGTAATGGACAGCTACTACACAAGAGGGAGACATTCTTCTTGTAATTGTATTTATCTTAGTCAATCGTACTTTCAACTTCCTCGTCGTTCCATCAGAAACAATGCTAATACTTTTATTTTATTCAAGTTAAATTCAATAGATATCAATAATTTTTGGAGAGATAATTGTTCTACATTATGTAGTAAAAAGAAATTTGAGGATTATATGAAGCACACGACTGAAAAATATAAATATATTGTTGTGAAACAAGATGAGATATTAAGGGATATATTTTTTGTTTTATAAACAATTACATATATAAATGACAACTATTATTATAAATCTTGTGGGTAAATCTGCTTCTGGAAAAAACTTTCATAAATCAAGGTTCTTGTGTAGTACAAATGAGAATATTGTAAATTTACTTAAAAACACCCCGTGATACGCATTGTATCAACAACAACTAGAGCAATAAGACCTGGAGAAGTAAAAGGTGAAGATTATCACTATATTTCAGTGGAGGAACATATGCGATTGAGGAATGAAGGACAAATATTTGAGGAGGTTTCTCTTGGTACAACAAAATATTCACATTGTAAGAGTGAGTTAAAGAAACTAAAATCTGGTGGTGTTGGGATATTAGAAACTAATCCAGAAGGAACGAGACAAATTATTAAATATCTGAGCGGAGTGAAGATTTTATCATTCGGTTTTGATGTTGATGAAGAAACTCAACGCAAACGTATGAAAAGCAGAGATGCAAGGATTAGTGAAGAAGAAATTACAACTCGCATTAATGTTAATAAAGAATTTGATGAAATATTTAAAGAAAAGGATTTATTTGAACACATCTACTTGAATGATGAAGAAAAGGAAAATTTCCCTGTTGATCTTTACAATTCATTAAATGATATTTTACAATAAATAAATGGATACAAAAGAAAGAGCAAGAAGATTTAAGGAACATCAAGAGTTGGTTTCAAAAGTTGTAAAACAACAGGAAGACATAAAGAAGAAACGCAGACAGAAACTAACGGGCGAAGAAGCATTTGAAAAAAAACAAGAGAAATTTTTTAAACCACTTTTAAAAACTTCCCAAGAAAAAATGAAAGATGTTTCCACAGTTCCCACAGTAGAATATACTCCTAGAAAGCTTCAAACGTTAAAAGATTTCAGTCAAATGACGGAGGAAGAATTAGAGCATTTAGGAGAATTAGAATATGATGATGAAGGTTTATTTCAACAACTGGAAGAGATTAATCAACCCCCTGATTATATTGTGAATGCTGTTCAAAACAATAAATATTCAGCGGATTCAAAAACCAAAGCAGGACTCATTCCAACAGAACAACCAGCAATATTTCATCTTGTTCAAGAAAAGGTATTGATATTTAATGATGAATTAAGGTTCTTAAGTTCTGCTCAACCCCCTGTTAAACTAACTCCGAGATTAATGTTTCTTCTCACAAAAGATGGAAGACAAGGTTCAACTGTGAGGGATGAATCAAAGTATATTGATAAACCATTGGATATGGAAAATAATGATGATAGAGTATATATTGATTTGCTGAACACTCTAAATTATAAGGTTATTCTTTCTGGTAAAAGTAGGAAGAATGAGAAGGAGAAACACATTATTCAGGCTTTAAGTATCCTTGGTTCAGGTATTAGTTTTCTTCCAAATGACCCATCGCAATTAGTTAATAGACTGTTATTGTTGTTCGGCAGTAAGAAGGCTGGAAATAACAATTGTTTTAATGAAGCATCAGCCATTTTAGACCAGTTGATGAACATGAAAATAATTAATAAATCTCAATATAAAGACATTTTATCTCATATTAAATAAGATGAGAAGCACAATCCTGAGTTTTAATTTCACAACAAGCGACCACACATCTTCATTCCCATACCCACTACAACTTGACACAACAAAAGAATATGAGGCATCTTTATTGTCCATGGAGACTTATAATACCTTATTTAATATAACCGAGAAAAATGACAAGTTTAGTTATAATCCGGGAAGTGGATACAAAACGATAACAGTCTCACCCGGAGCAGACGAGATTTCTCAAATATCTTCCGAAATTGCTCGTCTTATGAAAGAACAGGGTGATGAACCAAAAAATATTGTTATAAACATTCAAAAACATACTTCAAAATCAACGATTAAAGTTAAAAATAACTACAAGGTTGATTTCACAATTGATAATTCATTTAGAGAGTTATTAGGTTTCTCCTCAAAAAAGATTGAAACTAATGGGACGTTTTACAGTGATAATGTCATTCAAATATCCTCAGGAATAAATTCGGTGTTAATTCACTGTGATTTGATTGATGGTGCTTATAATAATGGATTAAAAACAAATACAATATTTTCATTCAGCGCATACTCAACCCCAATTGGTTATAAATTCAATATGGAACCTAAAAATTTGGTTTATCTACCTGTGTCAGGAAAAACCATACACAGAGTAAATTTTAGGATAACCGACCAAGATAATCGTGTGATTTCTTTTAATGGAGAAGTTATATCCATCAGAATTCACCTACGTGAAGTTTTTCAATAAATAAATACGATGGTTATTGTGAGGAAGCACGAGTTGGGAAAATATAAAATAATTACAGGGGATGGGATGTTCCTTTCCCCGTACTACAAGGGTGAAGGTATGTATCTTGGTAGAGGATACTATAAACCTAAGAGACAAAGGGGTGTCGGACATCAATTTAGAGGAGATGGGATAATTGATACTCTCATGGGTATTGGTTCAACTATTCTTAAACATAAAGACCTAATTGGTTCAACTGCTTCTGCTGTGGGAAATGTAGCAGGTGCTGTAAAGAGTATAAAAGATGCTCAGAAAGAATCTCATAAATTACAAGCAATAAAAGAAATTAAGAAAGGTAAAACTCAGTTGTCCCCCCAAGAACGACAGAAAATAATTCAAATACTTGGATCAGGGTTTCAAAAGTTTTAACATCTTTTTTCCTAAATAAATACAAGTATGGAAGCAATTGATAGTATCTATGATTTGGATGATACTATTATTATCTCAAACTCCACTAAAAAAGAAGATTACTTCAAGGTAAATGCAATAACTGGAACAGACTGGAATACAAATGGTAAAAAAAGTTTTGAAATAAATAATCAACAAACCTATTTGAATCTCTCCGAAAGTTTCTTGTTGTGTAAATTTAAATTCACTAAGGCTGGGAATAACACAAACGCTACACTTGTAAATTATTTCTTCTGGAAAATGTTTGATAGTGTGCGATTGTATATTGGAACACAAGAAGTTGAAGCGGTTGATTATGTCTCTGCTGTATCTGAAATGATGAAATTTACACTCTATACATTCAGTGATAGAATGGGAAAGGGGTCTGTCGAAGGTTTTATTCCTGATATGTCAACGGGAACAAACACAGACCCTGGATATATTCAAAGGAAAGGAATGTATAATGATGATACAAAAGCAGAAAATAGTTTTACTGTGGCAGTTCCTCTTAAAGGTATATTTGGATTTTGTGATTATGATAAAGTTCTGTATGGTCTTAAAATTAGATTTCAACTACAAAGGAATGATAATGAAAATAGATTGCTTTTTGGTGTTGGTAATGCTTTTGGTGATCAGAATAAATTTGTAATTGAGGAGATGAGTTGGTATATCAGTGAATATACTCCTAATCTTAAAACAGAAGAGATGTTGAATCGAAGACTTAACTCAAAGAAACCACTCAGTGTATCATACCTCAAAAGAAGATGTCAACACGTTAAACTCAATCAAACTACTTACACGTGGAATTTGGGTGTTCTGGAAGGAAAGCCACGATATCTGTGGATGATTTTTAAAAAGCCAGATGGTGATACTGCGACTGATAAGAATAATGCATTGAGTGATAATGCTAAGGTGAAACAACTTCGCGTTTCTCTAGATGGAACATTTTATCCACGAGATAGATTGGAAATTAATTGGGAAAAAATGATTTTGCTGAAGCATACAAGTCTTACCAAAAGGTGTGTGAAAGTAATGGAAATAAAGAACCTATTTTGGATATGACAGCATTTAAAAGTTTGTATACAATCTATACGTTTGACCTGAGCGCTCAAAAAGAAACTATAAAGTCTAATCGAGTGGATACTTCCCTATACATTGAAAGAGGAGAGAGTGAAGAAGTTGATACATATTGTTTGCTTTTGGAAGAAACAGAATTGCAGATTAATACAGATAATGGTGTGATGATTAGTCTCACATAATTTTTTGTTAAATAAATGAGTGGCAAAGTACCAACTGGGGTATATGTTAATCAAATCAATCTTCATAAACTATCATCTTGTGTTCAAAATCAAAAGCCTTGTACGATTAACGTTAATACAATTCAGAGAAAAGGAGCAGTAAGAATTGATGTTTTGCTCACAAGAGAACAGGTTAAAATCTTGAATGACACTGGCTCACTTAAAATTAAAATGACAAAACCAATGTTGAAAAAATATTCAATAAGAGAGACGAGTGGAGGATTTCTCCCATTTCTAATTCCTTTATTTGCTGGTTTAAGTGCGGTTGGAGCATTGACGGGTGGTATTTCAACAGCGGTCAAAACTGCCAACGAAAGGAAGGCTCAACTCCAGGCTCAAAAAGAATTGGAAAGACATAACAAAGAGTTGGAGAAACAAATTAGTGGAAGTGGTGTAATTGTAGATTTTGCTGAAAAACTTGAAGGTCTGCCTGATAAAGCGAGATTGTTAGTTGGAGATATGCTTTCTTCTATAGCACAAGCAGGTGTAAAATTAACAAAAAGAGGTAATGGATTATATCTTTCTAATAAATAAATGAGCATTGATGAGTGGTTGAAAGAATTTGGAAAGAATACAACATCAAATTTACAACTTGCCAAATATTGTAAGAAATTAAAAATTCATAATGTGGTTATTTGTATGAGAGATGAATTAACAAATGTGCCGAAACATACAAAGAATATTATTATGAACTTAGAAGATAATGATGGGAACGGTTCTCATTGGGTTTGTATTTTTAATAGTCAAGACAAATATTATTTTGATAGTTTTGGTCTTCCACCACCTGTTGAAGTCATAAAATTCTTACAGAATGGTGTTTATCAAACATTTCAAGTCCAAGAATTAAATTCCAAGTGTTGTGGTCAATTATGTCTATATGTGTTATTTCAACTCAACAAAAATAAAAAAATTTTATGATATTATTTTTAATCTAATATAAATGACTTATGTTGGTAAAGATGGTTCTATCTTTGGTGTATCTCAAGAACTGGATATTGATTTATCAAATTATTATACAAAGGCACAGGCTGAACGACATAAATATAATATAAACAAAAATATTAACATGAAAAATGCTTATAAATTAAAAAATTATCCAAGCCCGACTGACGCGAATGACTTGGTGAGATTAAACGATTTATCACAATATATATACTTAAATAAAACGGCTGTGTATTCCAAAGATACAGAAGTGTTGATATTATCTCCAGGTCATACAGAATTCACAGTTCGAATTAAAATAAATTTTTATAAAGAAGGGCGTATCGTTTGTATGAGAATAGAACAATGGGGTATGATATGAATGATTTAGGGTATAATTGGTCATTTAAAATTAACCTCGAAGACCTGGAACAATTAAATCAGTCTCGTAAGGAAGAATATTATCCACTTGGTATCGAGAATGAGTTTTGTGGAGCCACGATTAGTAAACAACAAATAAAAGAATTTAATAAGGGTAAATATAATAATGGTTTTGCCCTTGTTTATCTCATGAAAACAGAAAAAACAGGATTATATATAATAAGTAAGGAAATACAAAATGATTTAACTATGGGAAGATGGGGAGGTGTTTCGTGCCATAATATTATTCTAACATATATTTCTAATACATAAATGACAGCAAGAAGGCTTCAAGAAAATTATCATTTCTGTGTCCAAGCATACCTTCAAGAAAAGGGTATTCGGTATTTTAATAAATATGTTCTACAACATAAGAATGAGGTATTTTAAATAAAAGATTGGCATTATGCTGATGTTGATAAACCGACAACTTTAGATTTAATTAGAATGTTAAATAATGAAAAAATTATAAGGTTAAGAAAAGGTAAGGCTCTTTTAGAAATTCAAAAGAAATTTTATTGGTTCCTGTTGTAAAAAAAATTATTTTGGATACAGGAATAACAAGAAATCCTGATGAATATATGTATAATATTCTATGGGGTGTAAACGATTCAAGGATAGTAAGGGATGAGGGAGGAGTTGAAGAAGAGAGGGAAGAGGAGGAAAAGGAGAAGGAGGAGAGGGAGAAGAAAGAGAAGGAGGAAAAGGAGAAGAGAGAGAAGGAGGAGAGGGAGAAGAAAGAGAAGGAGGAAAAGGAGAAGAGAGAGAAGGAGGAAAGAGAGAATAGAGAGAGGGAGGAAAGAGAGAAGAGAGAGAGGGAGAAGAAAGAGAAGGAGGAAAAGGAGAAGAGAGAGAAGGAGGAAAGAGAGAGAATGAATAAATATCAAAATATGGAAACCAGTGAGATTCAAAAAAGATTGGTGGTATTACAGAAAATAACTCAACCCACCGAGGAGGAAAACAAAGAATTGACAAGTCTATTTGCAATATTTTCTTCAAGACTATTGACATCGTCAAGCTATTCATTTTAATTCAAGTTTTTTCTTAAATAAATGGAGGAGAGAGTGAAGGCATTTCTAAGGATTCTTTATGTTTTAAAAATTAAGATTCAAATGTGCATGTTGGAAACTAAAAAGGTTTTTGCACTCTGCAGGAATTTTTCTCATAAATAAATGAGTTATTGTCTCAAATGTAAAAAGAAAACTAATACTAAAAATATTTCATATATTAAAAGTAAAAATAACAGGGTTATACAAAAAGGTATATGTTCGGTGTGTGGTTCAAAAAAAAAATCAATTTATCTCCAAACACAAACTCGGAGGAGATATACAAAAGTTTTTATCAGGAAGTAAATTTACAACTACTGGAATACCAGGGGAATTACATCTTCCAGGGTATTCTTTCTGTGGTCCAGGCACAAACTTGGATAAAAGATTAGATGAGGCAGACAATCCTAAATCCTGGAGTGAACCAATCAATAGAGTTGATGAAGTGTGCATGAGACACGATATTGATTATGGGAATACCACAACGTTGGAAGAAAAGCATGAAGCTGATAGAGAAATGTTGTATAATTTGTCTCTGATACAAAATCCAACCTTGAGAGAAAAAGTTGATAGGTTCATCGTGAAGAAGATGATTAGTGTTAAATTGAAACTTGGACTTGGAAATTCAAAAAACTTATAGGCTCTAATGATGCCATTAAGACTGAAGAGCAATTAGCTGATGAATTACACAAACCAATATTCACAAAGTTTCAGAGAAGGAAAGTTTATTCCAAGGAAGTTGATTATATCTGGTCTGCTGATTTGATTGAACTCAATAATGATAAGGGGTACAAGTATGCTTTAACCGTTATTGATTTGAGGAGTAGATATGCGTGGGTTGTCCCTTTAAAAAACAAAACAGGTAATACTCTTATGTTAGCTTTTCAACAGATATTTAATAAAAGTAAGAGAAAACCTAAAAAATTGTGGACTGATGAGGGTAGAGAGTTTTATAACAAGACATTTATGAATTTTCTAAAAAATAACAGTATTACATTATACAGTACCTTTAATGAAGGGAAGGCAGTTGTTGTTGAACGTTTTAATCGTACCTTAAAAGAGAGACTATATAAAAAATTCACACAACTCGGTTCACAACAATGGTCATCTTTTATTCAGGATATTGTGGATAAGTATAATGACACGATTCACACGTCAATGAATATGAAGCCATCAGAAACATTTACAAAATTAAAATATGAAAAAGAGATTAATGTCAGAAAACCTAAGTTCAAAGTTGGTGATATCGTAAGAATATATAGGTGGAAATCTCATTTTGAAAAGGGTTTTACTGAACGATGGACGAAATAACTTTTTAAAATTGTTGATGTAATAGATACAGTTCCTTGGACTTATAAAATATATGATTTGGAAGGGGAAGAGATTTTAGGTTCATTTTATTCACAGGAATTACAAAAGACAAAACTAAGCAGATAATACACCTTTGTGGACACTCGAGGGCCAAGTCCGAGGTGTATAACAGTATATAATGTGTGTCAAGGGGTGGACGTTCTTACATCTGTGAACCCCAAACACAGAATCCTCAACTGAATAGTCAAGGTTTAACTTTTGTTTGTGTGTGTGTGTGTGTGTGTGCAATGGGAGCAATAGGTTGGCGCTTCACTCCCTCCTACTATACACCGTTGTGGACACTCGAGGGCCAAGTCCGAGGTGTATAACAGTATATAATGTGTGTCAAGGGGTGGACGTTCTTAGATCTGTGAACCCCAAACACAGAATCCTCAACTGAAGTCAAGGCTTAACTTTTGTTTGTTGATGTGTATGTGTGTGTGTCCCAACCCTCACATTCAAAATCTCAACCCCAACCCTCACATTAAAAATCTCAACCCCAACTCAATCCTCGCCCAACACAATGTCTTTTTCAAAATGAGATTTCCACCTATATATATATATTTTTACGTTTTTTTTTCTTCTTCCAATTCTGTCTTTTAAGGCTTTCAGGTTTGATGACGTAGAAAGGCGGAGTAAGCCTGCACTTTCTTCCCAGAACGAACAATGTATATTTTTTGTTTTTTTCTCTTCTTCCAATTCTGTCTTTTAAGGCTTTCAGGTTTGATGACGTAAAAAGGGGGAGTAAGCCTGCACTTTCTTCCCAGAACTTTCTTGATCTTGCTCCCATCAAGCACCATCCGACAAAGAACTACATCGATAGGTTTAGATCCCAAAGAGTGATAGCAACTCCAAAAGTCTCCAAAATATAAATAAATAAAATAATAATAATAATAAATAAATAAATAAATAAATAAAAGCCCCCAAAAAAGTTTCAAGTGTCCAACATAAACCCAACTTTCCAAGTCTTCAAGGTATAACCACATTCCCATTGAGTTTCCAAGATATGTATCACATTGTGAGTTATCAATCCAGAACCCACATTTCAAGTATTCAAAGTAAAACCAACTTACAAAGTCTCTTAAGGATAACTCATTTACTGATTTTTTCAAAATTTGTGAGTCTCCAAGGTAGGACCCATATTTAGAACCATCTTGGCAGAACCCTTTTCCTGAGTCTCCAAGGTAGTTATTTAAACCATCAAGGCAGAACTCATTTACTGATTTTTTCAAAATTTGTGAGTCTCCAAGGTAGGCCCCATATTTCGAACCATCTTGGCAGAACCCTTTTCCTGAGTCTCCAAGGTAGTTATTTAAACCATCAAGGCAGAACTCATTTACTGATTTTTTCAAAATTTGTGAGTCTCCAAGGTAGGCCCCATATTTAGAACCATCTTGGCAGAACCCTTTTCCTGAGTCTCCAAGGTAGTTATTTAAACCATCAAGGCAGAACTCATTTACTGATTTTTTCAAAATTTGTGAGTCTCCAAGGTAAAACTTGTATTCTGGCTCATCAACGTATAACTTGTTCAGTGGGTATTGTCTTGATAACTCACAATGAGTACTATTGCTGTAAAACTCTTTTTCAGGATTTTGCTGGTCTCCAAGGTATAACTCTTTGGTTGGGTCATCAAGGACGAACTCGTTCTGTGGGTCTTGGTCGCTCATAAGGTCTTCAACCAAGCCAACAATTTCCTCCCAAGTTGTAGCAAAAGCAGTATTTTCATTTTGTATTTCAGATACAATTTCCTGTGAGAGAAAATAATAATGTATTAATTAAGTTATTTAATTATTAAATGAGTATGCTTCAATCAAAGTTTGAAAATAGGAAAATAAAAATCTTACCTCAACAGATAAGAGGTTTGAATCCAGTTCATCAACTTGAAGGTTTAGTTCCATACAAGACAGAGAGTTCGAGGCAAGCACACAGCACACCATTGCCAGCAAGAACAAATGTTTAAAATGGAGCCTGGGTTTGAAGCTTTTATAGAGAAAGACTGGTGGGTGTGGTTTCCTTTGGAAATTCCCTGGGCAAGCCTAGGCAAGCCTTCATTGGGAAATTTTTCAAAACCATAACATCCTGTAATTTTCTAGTGATTTCTTTGTGAGTCAGAGATGAACTGGAAATGATGTAAGAGTGGGCGGGGCTTCGCAAAAGTAGGCGGAGCTTAGGAAAAGTGGGCGTGGCTTAGAAAAAATACCTTATGAAAAGTGGGCGGAGCTTAGCAAAAGTGGGCGGGGCTTAGGAAAAGTGGGCGTGGCTTAGGAAAAAATACCTCGTGAAAAGTGGGCGGAGCTTAGCAAAAGTGGGCGGGGTTTTGGAAAAGTGGGCGTGGCTTAGAAAAATACCTTATGAAAAGTGGGCGGAGCTTAGCAAAAGTGGGCGGGGCTTAGGAAAAGTGGGCGGGGCTTAGAAAAATACCTTATGAAAAGTGGGCGGAGCTTAGCAAAAGTGGGCGGGGCTTATGAAAAGTGGGCGGGGCTTAACAAAAATAACCTGTGGCTCAGGAGGTGGTCAAACAAGAGCATTAAGAGAAGTTTATCATTTCGTAATGGCACAAAAGGGGTATCTTAAAAAATATAAAGATTCAAATGTTTTGTTTGTCAATATTTTAGATGGGGATTATTGTGCAAAGAAAATTAAACTATTGAAGGAATTTGAGAATGAACAAATCTTTATAGGTTCAATGAGTGAGCTGTTCAACCCCCAGGTGTTCAATTCAATGAGGTTCAACCTCCAAGTTAAAAGGGGAGACAAATAAATATACCTTGGGATAAAAAAGGGGGTTTATTTTTAGGGAAAAAAATATGAATCGCTGAAAATCCCCCATTCATTTACATGGGGAAAAGTGAGCCAGAATCAGTATTCTTACCCTACATATATATATATATATATATATATATATATATATATATATATATATATATATATATATATATATATATATATATATATATATATATATATATATATATATATATATATATATATATATATATATATATATATATATATATATATATATATATATATATATATATATATATATATATATATATATATATATATATATATATATATATATATATATATATATATATATATATATATATATATATATATATACCTGGTGTTGGCACAGTCGTAGGGCAGCGACTTGGGACCGAAAAGGTCCTGAGTTCAAGCCCCGTTGGGCCACTGAATTAATATACACCGTGGGTTGACTCAGCGTGTCATCCTTCCGAGGTTGGCGAAATGAGTACCAGTGTACTGGGCTCGGTGCATTACCCGGTTAGAATAGGTGTACCATATCCCTGTGTGTCGTATGAGGTGACCAGGGTTGCGTCAGGAAGGGCATCCGGCGTAAAAACCTATGCCAAATCATGATGTGGACAATAAAACGGATTTCCATACCGGATCAGTTGAGGCCCGGGTTACCAACGACCGCCACAGGTACCGTTGGTCAGCAGGGTACCAGTGGAAATTGTGCTACTGCTGGGCGAAGGAGGAGAAGGAGACAGGGAAGGCGGGTCCAGAGGCAGTGGGAGAGGGGGAAGGGTAGAAGTGTGCAGGTGAGAGTTGGAACTCTGAATGTTGGGACGATGACTGGCAAAGGGCGAGAGTTGGCTGATATGATGGAGAGAAGAAAGGTGGACATACTGTGTGTACAAGAGACCGAGTAGATGGGGAGTAAGGCAATGAGCATTGGAGGTGGTTTCAAACTGTTCTACCATGGTGTGGATGTGAGGAGAAATGGTGTCAGGGTAATCCTGAAGGAGGATTATGTCAAGAGGGTATTGGAGGTGGGGAGAGTGTCAGACCGAGTGATGAGTATGAAGTTGGAAATTGAAGGGGTGATGATTAATGTCATCAGTGCATATACCCTGCATGTGGGGTGTGAGATGGAGTATAAAGAAGATTTCTGGAGTGAGTTAGATGAAGTGGTGGAGAGTGTATCCAAGGTGTGTTGAAAGAGTGGTGATTGGAGCAGATTTCAATGGGCATGTTGGGGAAAGGAATAAAGAGGACTAGCGATACCCGTGCACATGCACGGGATAGCAGTACAACACAGCTGGAAGCAGACGACAAACCGCACACGGGGAATGACAAAAATACGTATTGTGCAAAAAGCAAGTGGTACTATGGAACGCCAAGACTTCCCAAACATTGTCGGCATGTCCGCTAAGTGCCACAGCAATTTCATAGGGATCGTGTGAAGACGAGCCAAGTTTTTAGTGTGCAAGCTTGGTATTATAATAGAGATAAGGAGCTGATGAGTAGGTACAGTCTCAACGAGAGGAATGTGGAAGGGCAAATGGTGGTAGATTTCGCAAAAAGAATGGGAGGAGCAGTGGTAAACATATATTTCAAGAATAAGGAGGAACACAGTGTGGAGGAAAGTGCACACAGGTGGATTACATCTTCAGCAGGAGATGCAACCTGAAAGAGATTAGAGACTGTAAGGTGGTGGCAGGGGAGAGTGCAGCTCGACAGCATAGATTGGTGGTCTGTAGGATGATTTTGGAGGTGAGGTTGAGGAAGAGAGTGAGGGCTGAACCAAGGACCAAGGACCAGATGGTGGAAGCTGAAGGAGGAAGAGTGTTGCGTGGAATTTAGGGAGGAGTTGAGACAGGTGTTGGATGGTGGTAAAGAGGGGTGGGATGATTAGGCAACTACAGCAGAAGTGGTGAGGGAGATAGCTAGGAAGGTACTTGGTGTGACATCTGGACAGAGGAAGGAAGATAAGGAGACATGGTGGTGGAACGAGGAAGTACAGGAAAGTATTAGGATGAAGGGGTTGGCGAAAAAGAAGTGGGATCGCCAGAGAGATGAAGAAAGTCGGCAGGAGTACAAGGAGTTGAGGCGCAAGGCAAAGAGAGAGAGAGAGAGGGGTGGCAAAGGCTAAGGAAAAGGCATATGGCGAGCTGTATGAGAAGTTGGATACAAAAGAAGGGGAAAAGGATTTGTACCGATTGGCAAGACAGAGGGATCGAGCTGGGAAGGATGTGCTACAGTTTCGGGTGATAAAGGATGCAAATGCGAATGTGCTGACAAGCGAGAAGAGTGTGTTGAGAAGGAGGATGGAGTACTTTGAGGAGCTGATGAATGAAGAAAATGAGAGAGAGAAGGTTGGAAGAGGTGGAGATAGCGAATCAGGAAGTGGGGTGGATTAGTTAGGATGAAGTGAGGACTGCTATGAAGAGGATGAAGAGTGGAAAGGTGGTTGGCCCAGATGATATACCACTGGAGGCATGGAAGTGTTTAGGAGAGATGGCAGTGGGGTTTTTAACCAGATTGTTTAATAAAATCTTGGAAAGTGAGAGGATGCCGGAGGAGTGGAGATTAAGTGTACTGGTTCCGATTTTAAAGAACAAGGGTGATGTGCAGAGCTGTGGTAATTACAGAGGGATAAAGTTGTTTAGCCACACATTGAAGTTGTGGGAAAGAGTAGTGGAAGCTAGGTTGAGAAGAGAGGTGATGATTTGTGAGCAGCAATATGGGTTTATGCCAGGAAAGAGCACTACAGATGCGATGTTTGCTTTGAGAATGTTGATGGAGAAGTATAGGGAAGGCCAGAAGGAGTAACATTGTGTGTTTGTGGATTTAGAGAAAGCTTATGATAGGGTGCCAAGACAGGAGTTGTGGTATTGTATGAGGAAGTCAGGAGTGGTGGAGAAGTATGTGAGGATGGTGCAGGATATGTATGAGGGCAGTGCAACAGCGGTGAGGTGTGCGGTAGGAATGACGGACCGGTTTAAGGTAAAAGTGGGATTGGACCAACGATAGACTCTGAACACTTTCCTGTGTGCAATGGTGATGGACAGGTTGACGGACGAGATCAGACTGGAGTCTCCATGGACTGTGATGTTCGCGGATGACATCATGATATGTACGGATAGGAGGGAGCAGGCTGAGTCGAGCCTCAAGAGATGGAGGTACGCACTGGAGAGAAGGGGAATGATAGTCAGTAGGAGTAAGACGGCGTACATGTGCATAAATGAGAGGGAGGGTGGTAGTTTGATGCGGTTGCAAGGAGTTGAGGTGGGGAAGGTGGATGGGTTTAAATACTTGGGATCAACTGTCCAAAGTAACGGAGAGTGTGGTAGAGAAGTGAAGAAGAGAGTGCAGGCAGGATGGAGTGGGTGGAGAAGAATTGCAGGAGTGATTTGTGACAGAAGGGTAGCTGCAAGAGTGAAGGGGAAAGTATATAAGACGGTAGTGAGACCAGCTATGTTGTATGGTTTGGAGGCGGTGGCACTAATAAAAAGACAGGAAGCGGAGCTGGAGGTGGCAGAGTTGAAGATGCTGCGATTCTCGTTGGGAGTGACGAGGATGGACAGGATAAGGAATGAGTGTATTAGAGGGACAGCGAAGGTAGGACAGTTTGGAGACAAAGTGAGAGAGGCGAGATTGAGATGGTTTCGACATGTGCACATGAGGGAAGCGGAGTATATCGGAAGAAGGATGCTGAGGATGGAGCCGCCAGGTAGGAGGAGAAGAGAAAGGCAAAGAAGAGGTTCCTGGATGCGGTGAGGGCGGGCATGCAGGTGGTTGGAGTATCAACGGAAGATGTGGAGGATAGAGTGAAATGGAGACGGATGATCCTCTGTGGTGACCCCTAATGACGGGAGCAGCAGAAAGAAGGAGAAGACATATATATATATATATATATATATATATATATATATATATATATATATATATATATATATATATATATATATATATATATTGTTGTGGTTGAGGAAATTCGCAAACCACCATTCAGGTCCCGTAGGTGAGATATCTCTGTAAGTACATGTGTAGTTTGCCCCAAACCCGTTGTTTAGAGGGAATAAATGTGATTCATTCGGGCTGCGACCCTTACAGATCGCCGTTTTTCTGTTCTATCTTTATTTTGAACCAACCAGGTCTCAACCACCATCACACAACAACCACCAACCGCAACGCCGCTTCACAACAACAACAACGCCAACAGCCACGACCTTTACCTTCACAACTCGCTCCCGCAAACATCGCATAACCGGCATTCAAAACGTCGCCATGGCCAAGGACCAGCACTTTAAACCCTCCACCACCTTCGCCTCTCCTTCTGCGGCCATTCCCGCACCGCTTGTGGGCACCGAGCATCAGGCTGTCCTGGACTCGTACAGGGCGTGCGCCGAGCCGCGGGTGCAAATAGCGGCCTTTCCGAGGAGAAGGCGGATCAGGAATGATACACGCCCACTTCTGATCCGTCCAATCAGCAATCACGGGGCGGTTTGGCCACGCCTCCATGCGCGTCGGAGTTGAATCGATATATGCAAATTCGAGGATCAGGGGAGATTCACGCCCCTTTTTTCTCCGTCCAATGGGCGAGCGTGGCTCCACCCCCGAGCTCGTTCTGATCCAGAAATTTGCATATGGGATCTCCTACACCACTATAAAGCGCCGAGCGTGGGGCGAATTTAGTCAGTTTTGGGCTCAGGCGAGTTGGAGAAGCGTGGCAGCGGGAGAGTTTTTCGGTCAAGGGAGTTGAAGAAGAGTGAAGGCAAGTTGCAGAAGTGTGGCAGCGGCAGAGTGTGGCAGCAGCAGTCAAGTCGGGTCTGCAGGAGAGTCAGTCTGTCGGAGGTCGGAGTCTCTCAGGGTTCGGAGTCTGTCGGGGAGCTGCAGAGAGGGGAAGCCGGGAGCGCGGTCGAGGTCGCAGTGGAGTTGCTCATCACGGGACCCAAGCAAGCCAGCTATCCTCTTTCCCCAGAGCATCAACAATTCCCCCCTCCCCCCCCCCCGCGCTGAGATAGTGCGAAAAGGGGGCCCCGTTCCCACCCCACTCCTCGCAGTGCCAACGAAACCCACGATGGAGCGCAGAGTCAGGGCACCGCCGCCACATTTGCGGCTCATCACAAGACACGGGTAGGCTCGACCCGGTCTCGCGGCCAACAGGCCCCGTCTGTCCCCTTATCGTTGAGGGTGGCCCTTTTCTTTTGCTTTTGAGTAAATGTGTTGTCGGCGCCGTCTGTAAAGTAAAACTGTGTAAGTGTTGCCGTGTGCTCGCGTCGTCGGTAGTAGATCTGCATTGTTGTGTTTCTTTTGTTGCAATTGCTTTTGGTGCATAATTGTTGTAATTGTGTATTTGTGCTTTCCGTGTGCCGTGGAATAAATGTGCCTAATGTTGAACTGTTTTCCCATTTCGCTTCGTCTTTTCTTTAATTGAATCTCCACCTTGCTTCAAGTAAAGGGTTGGTATCGGGCTTAATACGCGCGATAATTACTCGGAACCATCGAGGTCGACGATAACACCGCTCGGTTATCCCGATAGTACGGAACGGGTCGCTTAAGTGGCCCGTGTCCGGAGTCGACCTGCGGCGAGGTGCGATCGCTGGGTCGACCCTCCGTGTGGGTACTTAGGTAGGTCGAATTTGGCGAACAACCCTATCCCACGCGGGGGGCCGATTGGCACGATCGTGGTGAGGCCGAAAGGCCCACCCGTGACTAGTTCCCGGCGTTAGTCCGAGAGGGTCACGACAGAATTGTCCGTCCGGTGGGCGACCTGCTGCGATTCAAGTTACGTGGCCGCTCGCACGCCGGCGGGCGCGAATTCGCAACACTGGTGTCAGGTCGTGGGACACAAAGCCATCCCCCTCCTCGCAGCACTTGTGTCAGAGAGCGGGAAAACGGGCTCTCCTGTCTCCAGCGAAATTCACGGGAATCGGTCCAGGGGTGAGAGGAGCGACCCCTGATTCCCTCCAAATTACGAGCGATTTAACTTAACCCTTTATGAGAAATAAGATGGCGTCTCAAGGCGAGCGGGAGCCGGGGGTATTAGAAATGGATTTAGAATGTGTAGAATCCATGGTCCAGGATGAAAACCCCGAGCAGGAAATGTTTGTTGTGCAGGAACACGAACTCCCCCAACCGAACCCAGAGCCCGAAATGGGTGCGGCGGCGGCCGTGGTGTATGACACCTCCCCCCCCCCTCTCCGCCAAAACGCCCCGATCCTTGCCGAATCGGCTCAGCTGAGTGCACCCGACATGGCCCAGCTATGCGCCATGCTGGCGGCAATGAACAAGCAAATGGAAACGAATGCGCACGGAATGAAGGAAGAAATGAAAGAACTGCGGGGTGAGATGCAGCGAATTGGCCGAAGCCTGCAGGCGGGCATGAAGGCAATCACCGGGGAGCTCAAAATGGCGACACCATGTGTGGGAGCGAACGAGCTTGGAGCGAGTGCAACGGCTGTCAGGCCCGCGGTGGAGGTGGGTAAGGAGAAAATAATTCGGGGGGCGTGTTGGGCGAGACTGGTAAAGGTGACGGAGAGAGCAACAGCGACGGTGACCGAGAGGGAAAAACTAATTGGGGTGACGGAGACGTGCATGAGGGAGATAAGAGACGAGGTGAAAGGAATTGAGAGGGAGAGAAAAGAACAATTAAGACGGAAAGCAAGGATGAGGTACGCGGAGATCGTGAAAGAGCAAGGAGTGAAACAGAGGGAAGGACGGGAGCGACTTAAGGAGAAAGCAAGATTGACCTACGTAAAGATAAGGGAAAGACGCCAGAAAGAAGCAGAGACTAATAGTCACGAGGGGACAACAGAAACTAATAAATGTACAGACACGGGAAATAGAGGGTGAATTGGACGGGGTTAGTGACGAACACACACACACAGAGTTAGTGGAGGATAATGGGGGTGAGCTCGCAGAACGTGTCAGGACCCGGTGCGAGCAGTTGGGTAGCCTCCTCCAGGAACGAGGGGAGGGAGTATGCCCCCTTGAGGCAAATCACGACTAGGTGGGTTCGGTCGTGCTTTGCGGGTTCGAGGGGAGGAGTGCTGCGAACGGGTGCACGGAGAGCTTGGGGGGTATAGAGGCCCCGGAGACCCTTGTGGGGACACGAATCCCCAGTGTGGTTGTCCCGGTGTGTGTGGTGCAAGGTGTGAGTGCGTCCCCGTGTATGGAAGCGACCCTGTGTGTGAGTGGTGTGGTGGTAAGTGTGCAGAAGGGTGTGCTTCCCAGCACGCCGTGTGTGGATGAGGCACCGCGGGCGAGTGCCCCCGCGTGTGTGAGTGGTGTGGTTTGTGTGAGGGAAATGGCACGAGTGAGTGGAAGGCGGCGAGTGAGTGGAGCCACGTGTGCGAGGGAGGTGGCATGCGTGAGTGAACGGCTGAGTGCAAGGGAGACCGTGTGTGTGAGAGAGCGGTATGTGAGGGAGATGGCGGTCGGCATGCGGGCCGTCTCCCGGTGTCGGCACGCAGCCGCGTCTCCCGGTGTGAGTGTCATGGAGTGGTGTATGAGTGTCGTGGCACGCGGGAGTGCATGTGTTGAATGGAGACGACGACGGCGACAGAGGGACAAAAGCCGAGTAGCGGCTGTAGCTGTTTCGGGGACCGTGCCGTGTTCACCCAGCAGTGAGCGCAAGGTCCGTGCTGTGCAACGCACGAGGCCCCCACGTGCTCGCTTGCGGGAGTGAATCCCGGTCCGGAAACGCACGCGGTGGATTTGCCGATCCCGCGGACGGACAAAGTTTAGGCAGGATTACAGATTTGGACCGGACGGGTTCTCCACGCGATCGTGTGTGTGAAGCTCCAACGGGCAGAGCACATGTGTTCGCGTGGGGAACCCCTCGAGACGTGAGGCTTGTGTTTTTTTATGCGCCGGGTGACGTCATGGCTGCGTGCCTGGTTGGAATCCGGCAGGAGGGTGAATCCCTGCCGGATGGTACCGTCCAAGAGGGATGAGGGAAGCGAACAGCTGCCATGACGTCACGCCACAGGTGCGCTGCTGTGAATTGCCGCGCTGGTGCGCAGGTTGAGAGTTACCGCGCTGGTGCTGCGCAGGTGGGAAAAAAAAAGCAAGCCTCGCTTTCAGGTGAACAGGATTCCTGGGCAAGGGGTGGATGATCCCCTTGGCCTGGGCACAGGACGAAACTAGTTAGGGGGAAGGGTTAGCTTAGCTAGCCCGGCTCCATGGGGCAGGGGTAAGTCCTCATGGGGCCCGTGGAATGGATTAGGTAGAGGGATTGCAGCCAGATTTAGGTTGGGGAATGGATTTTTTTTTGATTTAGAAGACAGTAACTGACTTGTGAGTGTGTAGAGGGCACGTAGTTTAGCTTCGTAGTGTTTACTGGAACGTGCTACTAGTATAAGGGACGACGTGGGAGCACGAGTTAGTTAGGGGATGTAGTTAGATGGATGGCAGAGTTCAGCGGTGTGTGTGTTGAAGAGTTGTGAGGTGAGTACATGATGAGTGAGTGAGGCCAGCAGGTCTGTGTGAATGGAGCTAATGGGGAATGCATGGTGCGATGAGTGATTGGGGGGAGGAGTGACTCCCGCCCAAGGGACCCCGGGGTCAGTGTAGACTGAGTTAGTGGGTTAGTCAAATTAACAAAAATGGAAGTCGTTTTGTTGTTGGTGGGAATGTAGGCTCGATACCCATTTGGAGGGGTGCAGGAGCCCTGATGACGGGCTGGGAGCGTGGCTGCGAAAGGTGAGGAAAGCTGAGTGGGTACCCCGGGCACCAGGCTAGTCGGCCGTGTAGGCCAAGGGCCCATTGGGGGGCCGGGATAGCGTAGTGGGCACGGGTGCGTCTGCTTGGTGCGGGGGCCCGGGGCGCCATTAGCCGTGTGGGCAGTGTTGTGGGCATGGGTGACCCTCGGTAAGGGGCCTGGGAAGTCAGCCTGCCACGTGTGCATTTCAGGGGAGTTGCCATGGGGGGCACTCCCCGGTGTTTAGGGAGCTGGTAGGCTCGGAGGGAGTGTAGTGCCCGGGGGTGCCATAGCTGGAGAATCGGCAGAGGGTCGTGCCTGCCAAGGGGAGCCACACGTCCCAGCCATGAGACCGTGTGAGGGCACGGAAAGAAAATTGGGGGGGCGAGGCCCGAAATTTGTGAGGACACCAACACAGGCGACGGGAATCTGGGTTGTTAGAACCAATAGTTTAAGCGAGAGGCACTTGTTGAAAGCCCCGGGGTAGTTTAACAGTTAAATGGATAGGGTAGAATAGGAGATGTACCCCTCCACACCATCCATCCCTTCGCTCTCGTTGTGGGCCGCTGGACCCACTTTGGGTTTAGATCGCTGAAGTCTGGGGAGGCCATCTTGAGGCTTCGTTGGGCCTCGACACAGGATGCCAGCTCTCCCTTATTCCCCTCCGGGAAGGGAACGTAGGGGTTGGGAGTAGGCTCGGTGACAGGATAGGTTAGCCGAACAAGGACGCTAAAGGGGGTTAGGGGACGAATTATAGTGGGGAAGTAAAAATAAAAACAACAACAACAAAAAAATAAGTTGGGGCTAAATTGGGCTTATCAAATTAAGGGAGTGGGTAGGTACAGTGACAGGCAAAGGCGATAGGTTGGGCGGAGGCCGTAGGGTAGGTCCGAGCACGCCTTCCGAGTGGCCAGCACCACCGCACTCCCTCCACTGCAAGGCAAAGGCCGGCCCACATCATCGGCAGCTGTTTTGCTGCGAGGCCTGTACCGGCCGGATCGTCTGCAGCTGTTTTCTGCAAGGCCTGTGCCGGCCAGTTCGTCTGCCGGCTGTGCTTGCCTGCAGCGGCCTGGTTCTGCAGGCTGTGTTTGCCTGCTGCCTTTGCCATGCCATGACCACGGCCCAGGTTCACCAGCCCCGTTCAATTTTGCTTTGCCCCCCCGTTCATTTTCATGTGCGCCAGGATCAAGGCAACAGTTTGCAAGCTGCAAGAACTGCCCTGTTGGCAGCTACAACACGGGCCTGCAGTGGCGGCCCGTGCACCGTGTTTGCGTCCATCCATTCATCCATCCATCCATCCATCCATCCGTTGTGTTCATTGCGTGTGCCACTTGAGCTGGCACGGAGACTGCGTTTGTGCAGCCCATGCACCGTTGTGGTTCACTGGGTTCATTTTCAAAAGGGGAGGCCGAGGACTGCGTGTGAGCAGCCGGCCACGTTCCCTGTCACCTGCATTGCTTGAGCCAGAGACTGCATGCGAGCAGCCTGGCTCCCTTCTAACTGCTTTCTTTTTGCAGAGTCCATTGATCCTGGGTCATGGTTTAGTGTAAAATTTGTAAGTTAAGGTTAAGATGTACTGTACATATGCGTGCGCCCCCGGCATGTCTGTCTTAGCTCCGGCAATTTTATTTAAGTCGTCCGTGTGAGTGGGTTTGTTTAGTTAGTTACTCAGCCCTCAGGTTATTTATTTTGTGGACACGAATACCATGAATGTCGCACTCAGGGATCCGTAAGTAAAACGTACTTGGGGAGAACTACACATGATGGCACACGAAAATTTGACGACTCGGGACGAGTCTGTAAAAAGGGGAGGGGTAGTTTTGTGGTTGAGGAAATTCGCAAACCACCATTCAGGTGTCCACCATATCTCTTTAAGTACATGTGTAGTTAGCCCCAAACCCGTTGTTTAGAGGGAATAAATGTGATTCATTCGGGCTGCGACCCTTTAAGATAGCCGTTTTTCTGTTCTATCTTTATTTTGAACCAACCACGTCTCAACCACCATCACACACCAACCACCAACCGCAACGCCGCTTCACAACAACAACAACGCCAACAGCCACGACCTTTACCTTCACAACTCACTCCCGCAAACATCGCATCACCGCCATTCCAAACGTCGCCATGGTCAAGGACCAGCACTTTAAACCCTCCACCACTTTCGCCTCTCCTTCTGCGGCCATTCCCGGACCGCTTGTGGGCACCGAGCGTCAGGCTGTCCTGGACTCGTACAGGGCGCGCGCCGAGCCGTGGGTGCAAATAGCGGCCTTTCCGAGGAGAAGTCGGATCAGGAATGATACACGCCCACTTCTGATCCATCCAATCAGCAAGCGCGGGGTGGTTTGGCCCCGCCTCCAGGCGCGTCAGAGTGGAATCGATATATGCAAATTCGAGGATCAGGGAAGATTCACGCCCCTTTTTCTCCATCCAATGGGCGAGCGTGGCTCCACCCCCGAACTCGTTCTGATCCATAAATTTGCATATGGGATCTCCTACAAAACTATAAAGCGCCGAGCGCGGGGAGAATTTAGTCAGTTTTGGGCTCGGGCGAGTTGGTGAAGCGTGGCAGCAGGAGAGTTTTTCGGTCAAGGGAGTTGAAGAAGAGTCAAGGCGAGTTGGAGAAGTGTGGCAGCAGCAGAGTGTGGCAGCAGCAGTCAAGTCGGGTCTGCAGGAGAGTCAGTCTGTCGGAGGTCGGAGTCTGTCGGGGTTCGGAGTCTGTCGGGGTTCGGAGTCTGTCGGGGAGCTGCAGAGAGGGGAAGCCGGGAGCGCGGTCGAGGTCGCAGTGGAGTCGCTCGTCGCAGCAGCCAAGCAAGCCAGCTATCCTCTTTCCCCAGAGCATCAACAATTCCCCCCTTCCCCGCTCCCCCCGCGCTGAGATAGTGCGAAAAGGGGGCCCCGTTCCCACCCCACTCCAAGCAGTGCCAACGAAACCCGCGAAGGAGCGCGGAGTCGGGGCACTGCCGCCACATTTGCGGCTCATCACAAGACACGGGTAGGCTCCACCCGGTCTCGTGGCCCACAGGCCCCGTCTGTCCCCTTGTCGTTGAGGGTGGCCCTTTTCTTTTGCTTTTGAGTAAATGTGTTGTCGGCGCCGTCTGTAAAGTAAAACTGTGTAAGTGTTGCCGTGTGCTCGCGTCGTCAGTAGTAGATCTGCATTGTTATGTTTCTTTTGTTGCAATTGCTTTTGGTGCATAATTGTTGTAATTGTATATGTGTGTTTTCCGTGTGCCGCGGAATAAATGTGCCTTATGTTGAACTGTTTTCCCATTTCGCTTCGTCTTTTCTTTAATTGAATCTCCACCTTGCTTCACGTAAAGGGTTGGTAGTGGGCTTAATACACCCGATAATTAATTAATCGGAACTGTCGAGGTCGACGATAACAACGCTCGGTTATCCCGATAGTACGGAACGGGTCGCTTAAGTGGCCCGTGTCCGGAGTCGACCTGTGGCGAGGTGCGATCGCCGGGTCTACCTTCCGTGTGGGTACTTAGGTAGGTCGAATTTGGTGAACAACCCTATCCCACGCGGGGGGGGCGATTAGCACGATCGTGGTGAGGCCGAAAGGCCCACCCGTGACTAATTCCCGGCGTTAGTCCGAGAGGGTCACGACAGAATTGTCCGTCCGGTGGGCGACGTGCCGCGATTCGAGTTACGTGGCCACTCGCATGCCGGCGAGCGCGAATTCGCAACAATATATATATATATATATATATATATATATATATATATATATATATATATATATATATATATATATATATATATATATATATATATATATATATATATATATATATATATATATATATATATATATATATATATATATATATATATATATATATATATATATATATATATATATATATATATATATATATATATATATATATATATATACATATATATATATATATATATATATATATATATATATATATATATATATACATATATATATATATATACATATATATATATATATATATATATATATATATATATATATATATACATATATACATATATATATATATATATATATATATATATATATATATATATATATATATATATATATATATATATATATACACAGGGGCTGCAAAAGTAGGTATACAGTAATGAATAAAAGTACACTACTTACTATTTTCCTACTTTTGCAGCCCCCTGAATATACATATATATATATATATATATATATATATATATATATATATATATATATATATATATATATATATATATATATATATGTATGTGTGTTGATAGGATGGCCAAGAGGTATGCACACTGTGCCCAAAGCTATTTAGCTGAGATTGGAATCCCGATCCAGTTATAAATTGATATCCCAGTGTTTCACTGGCAAGTTGATTCATGAATGAATGTGCCGTCCCTTGAATGGACGTTAAACTGGTGTCCAGGCTGCCAACATCAGTTTCACGACTTTAAAGATCCCACAGTGTCCTTGGCGAAGAGTAGGCGAGTTATTGCCAGATCAATGAACAAATTACAAATTCCTCCCCGAACTACTGCTGGGATAAGGATAGCAAACTGCACAGTGTGTCCCCTGGCTAATAAACTATTTCGACAGAACTTATGCTCTCCATCATACAGTATGATACATCATATCAGGACACACACACACACACACACACACACACACGAGATGGGGGCCCAAGCCCCGGCATAGAGCCAGTCCAAAGGCGGCAAAGAAAGAGTGTGGCGAAAGGAGAAAAGGGCATCCCCCTGAAAGAGGAGCAAGACCGGTTCAGTGACAGGGACCCAGGAGACTCAGGCACAGATGAAGGGGAAAAGAATGGAAAAGGGGATGCCGGTTGCCATAAAGAAAAGGGAGAGCACCAGAAAAAGGGAGAGTAGGAGGGTGATGAGGCAGAGCAGCATAAGCTGGAAGAAGAGTTACCCACCAAAAGAGAAGAGATAAAATTGATAAAACTCAGAGACCAAACCTCCATCGCATAGAAAACAATAAAAGGACGAAAATCTTAGTGAGGCAATAAAAGGATGAAAAAATATATTTTTTTGGCCAAGTAACAAGAAGACGTCGTGCAGAGCACAATACTTACAAAAGCCATAAAACAAATTTGACCTCAAAAATAATTGGTGGTTGAATTAAATGACCAAATATGCAACTCCTCTTCAAATACCAAGTCAATCAGATGAAAAATGACAATTTTAGTAATTAGGCCTATGTTGTCCTTTTGGCCTATGTTCAGCTCGAAAATAATTGGTGGTTGAATTCAGTGACCTGAAATATAAAGTCTCTTCAAATTTCAAGTCAATCAGGTGATATTTGAGGATTTTGGAAATACCACCGAAGTTGTTGACCTTTGGCCTATTTTGACCTTTTGGTCTATGTTGACCTCAAAAATAATTAGCTAGTTGAATTCAGTGACCTGAAATATAAATCCTCTTCAAATTTAAAGTCAATCAGATGCAAATCGACAATTTTAGAAATGCGGCCTTTGTTGACCTTTTGGCCGATGTTGACATCAAAAATAATTGTTTGGTTGAATTCAGTGACATGATATGAAAATCCTCTTCATATTTCAAGTCAATCAGATGAAAGTTGATGATTTTAGAAATATAACTTTCGTTGTTGACCTTGGACCTATGTGGACCTTTTGGTAAATGCTGACCTCAAGAATAATTGGTGGTTGAATTCAGTGACCTGAAATATAAATCCTCTTCAAATTTCAAGTCAATTGGATGAAAATTGAGGATTTTAGAAATCTCACCTAAGTTGTTGATCTTTGGCCTATGTTGACCTTTTGACCTTTTGACCTCAAGAACAATAAGCTTCTTCCTTTTGACAAACTCCTCCATGTGGTGAAGTTTCTTGGAGATCAGTTTAAAATTTCGACAAACAGACAACAAACAGACAGAATAACAAAATCGACTGACCAATTTCCTTGAAAAATCTTCGATTTTGCAAGTACCAAGAAAAAGATGCCATGCCGCGCACGATACTTGCAAAATTTATCCACCTCTCCAAAGGTTTTCATGGATACATCAAATTGTCCATTTCATTAAGATTAAAACTGACAATCTTAATCAAAGCACAGGTCAATCAGATGGAAATTGATTATTTTTCAGATTGAAATTGATGATTTTAGAAGATTGACCTTGAGTTGACCTTTTGACCGAAAAATAGGTTTTTCAAATTCAGTAATGCATTACGTAATTGCTGCTTAATTTTCAGGTTAATCGGATGAAAATTGCTGCTTTTTCAGATAAGCATTGATGATTTTAGACGTTTGACCTTGAGTTAACCTTTGACTATTTACACTCAAAAATAGTTGCTTTCCCAATTCAGTGATGGACTATAAAAATCCTGTTCAACTTTCAAGTTAATATAATGTAAGTTGATGGTTTTTCAGTTGAAAATTGGTGATTTTATAAGTTTGACCTTGCGTTGACCTTTTGATCTCCAACATGCACTATGCAATTGCTGTTTATCCTTTCAAGTCAATCGGATGAAAATGGACAATTTTTCAGATAAAAATTGATGATTTTAGATGTTTGACCTTGAGTAGACCTTTTGATCTCACAATTAGTTGGTTTCCCAATTCAGTGAAGTAATCTGCAAAATCAGGTTCAAATTCCAATTCAATCGGATGAAAAATTACGATTTTAGAAATTCGACCTCAAGATGACCTTTGACCTCAAAATCAAAAGGTTTCTCAATTGAGACGACCTACCTCTACAACTTGGTAAAGTTTCATGACGATCGGTTCAGAATTGTGACCTGAAGGCGATTGACAGACAGACAAACAGAATAACAAAATCGACTGACCAATATACTTGAAAAATCTTTGATTTTCCAAGTGAGAAACAAACAGAAAGGGGTGAAAACATAATCTCCTTCACCTTTGGTGGCCAAAACATCTTGTAACATTCCGAGGGAGTTCGCACCGGAAACATTATTTTCGTAAAAGGAGGGAAGGAACAGAACATCACGATGAAAAGCAAACTTGCTTTACCATCATCAAAGATCACTATCATTTAGGATCATTTTGAACATGAGCTTCATCAGTAAAATTAGGATTCTCATCACTCCAATATCAGCAATTATGATGGTTGACTCTCTCAGTCAAATTAAATTAGACTTCATCACTGAAGATGATGTCAGACAATAATGTTGGTTCCATATCAAGTCTATACATTACCCACTAACAAAATTCCACATATCTGCATGAAAAGCTTGAACAAAGGTATCCTTATAGGGATGATATTTGTTTGCCTTGAAAATTCTTGCAACAGAACAGCTAACTCCTACTTCTGCACTAATTTTTCTCAACGATTTTTTTGTGGGTTTCTTGCAACCACTGCAAGAACATTTTCAGCATTCGTTTCATTTGGAGAGAAGCAAGGATGACCAATACAAGGTTCATCAGGAACGTTTTCAATCATAACACTTTACAAACTAATTGATGACTTGGCTTTGGCTTCTCAGGGCGTTTTTCATTGAATAACTGAAATGCCTCTCTGGCTTTTACCAGAAACATTTAGCAACACAAGTTACACCTTCTCTTTATTGGTATAACTAGCAAATACAACCCGTCCCTTGATGGTAATATTAAGGGGGGGGGGGAGAAGGAGGGAGATAAGGGAGATTATAGTCGGGTCGGGATTCAAACCCAGGCAAGACAGCTTCGAGCAAGCATGCATACCTCTCAGCTATGCTGCCGTGATATTAACGAAATGGCACACATATTGATGAATCACCCTGCCTGTGAAACACCAGGATGGCAGTTTATAGCTGGGTCAGGATTTGAGCGCAGGCTAGACAGCTGAGAACGAGCATGTGTACGTCTCAGCTATCCTTCCATAATGTTGATGAAACGTTTCACAATTTGTATTTTTCAATACTGAAGCAATGGGCCGTATAAGGAAAGTATATCGCACTAAAAGGGGAAATTGCACATTTTTAGCAGAACAACGTGGTACCTGATACACTGCAGAACAACGTGGGGCCAACACACGTGGGTGGCCCCTGAGCATTCTTCAAGTCGATCAACATACAGTATTCAGTGACTGTGAGCATTGTACAGCGCTCACCAAGTGGCTCAAGCATTTCAACAAAATGGTTCATAAGGAACAGCTCGCTTGGCAAGTGAGTAGCAATCTCTGAACCTTCATATTAAACATACACCTCCCAAAGATACCCAAAATATCAAATATGTCCGAATTGAACAGATAAACACTTCTTTTTTTAGCAGTTGGAAATGTTGCTAAGTTCGATTCTGAAAAATAAATTTTGTAATCCATCTTAGTTTAAGAGATTCTCGAGGTTATGACACATGTGGAAATGAAATAAAGCCACGAACACTGGCGTCTCCCGGAGTTTATAAGCATTGCAATGTATCCAGCAATTCGTAGATATGATGATCAGGCATTCTATAATATGAGTGAGGAAAGTGGAAAGAACTTTATCATTAAGAAATCGTTGCAGCCTGTTGCAACTCAAAGCATCGTTGAGCAAGCCAAACAAAATGGCAAATTACACCCCAGTGAGGTAACCATGGATGCACCTTAAGACCTCATTAAGAGCGAGGTGGCCGAGGATGCACTTGATAAAGGATATAATGAAACAATGCCGTTAATTATCTTCAAGAGGGGTGTTTTAATTAACCCAAAGATGCAATTTTCACTCTTACACTTCCTTGGAGTTTTATTAGTGTGCATGCAAAGTTACAGGCTGATAGGTTTCATGGCTGTGGAGTTATGGAGGAGACACACTGACACACACACACACACACACACACACACACACACACACACACACACACACACACACACACACACACACACACACACACACACACAATTATTATTATAGATGAGCCATGAGGGTATTTTATTTACTTGCAATAAAAAAGTAGACATTACAAGTGAGCTTGTTCAACTTTAAATGTAAAATTAAATGCAATAAAATTTAAACACAATTTAGCATGCCATGAAATGCAATGTTATACCCGTTAACCTGAACCCACCGTCTTCTCTTCTAAATAACCAGTTTTCCCTGCTGAGAGTTTTCTTCTGTGTCCATACATCTTGTCCAACCCATGCATCCTTTCCTGCCCCCTATTCCCCTCAATCCACATACCCATTGTTTGTCCAAGTCTCCCTTTATTTTGTCCTTCAACACTGCTGTTGGTGTTTGTTTGTATGTTTTTTTTTCCCTTCTCTTCTCTTCTCTTCTCTTCTCTTCTCTTCTATTCCTTTTGTCCTGTTGCATCCTGATACATTCAATGTAGCTGTTCCACGAGCCTTGACTCTGTATTTAAAAAAAATGTTTTTATACATCCGCTGAGGAAGTCACCGGAGGTATTATGTTTTAGGGTTGCCCGTAAGTACATACGTATGTCTGTCCATGCTAGTTTTCTGTTTTCTCTGCAACCGCTTATCCGATTACCACCAAATTTTCATCATATGTGTGATTACTCATGTAAATGTTTTAATGACAATTATGATGTCATAGGTTGGCAGTTGGGAAAAAATATGTGGTATGGCAGCCATTTTGGGAAAAAGGGGAAAAAAAACTTAGGACCTCTGTTGGAGGGGGGGGGGTGAGGGAATTGATGACATCATCGGTCACGTGGTTTGGCAGTCATTTTTTTTACATAAAAACCTTCAAATATCTTCTTCTCTAAAATGCCTGAACAGATTGAGTTGAAACTTCACAGGTATGATCACCTATCCATGAGGAACAAAGAAGTTCCGCACCTCTGATATCAGAGGTCACATGGTTTGGCAGCTATGATTTTTTCAGAATCAATTTTTTTTAAATCCTCTTCTTCAGAACAGCTTCACAGATCAAGGGGAAACTTCACCGACATGTTCCCCAAGTATTGAGGATACCAGGATGTTCAGGAATAATTAATAGGTCACATGGTATGGCAGCCATATTGGATTTAACAAAAAATACTTTAAAAATTATTTTGCTTGAACCGCTTATCAATCCACGTGAAACATCAGAGTTATGATCTAGTAGTCATGGGGAATACATGTTTTAAATTTCATCCTGATCGGATGCATGGTCTGGCAGCCAGAATTATTTAATATTTTGAATCTGGGTTGAGGGCCTTAAATCAAATTTGGTAGAAGTATGTATAATGATGTAATAATGTGGGAGGAGGCATATCTGGTGACATCACAATGTCAAAGAGTGCCCTTCTACTTTTTCTTGCAAGTCCAGACTTCTGAGACACCCTGTATATGGTAATCCCGAATTCCATTCGCACTAAATGTACTGTTTAATCAAAAAATTTGCAAGGATATTAGAGAACATGATAAATAGATTTTCTAGCATGCAAGAGAGGTGCAGGTGTGA